>NW_005871106.1:2428440-2500381 GCF_000147115.1 Myotis lucifugus
CCTTGGCTGCACATTAGAATCACCTGGGAATCTTTTTAAAATCCTGATTTCTGGGCCTCATCCTCTGGAAATTATATTTCTTTGTTACTAATGTTGTGGCCTCACCCCATAACAAAGAAACAGAATTTCCGGAGGATGAGGCCCAGAAATCAGGATTTTAAAAAGATTCCCAGGTGATTCTAATGTGCAGCCAAGGTTGAGATCCACTGCTTTAGAACAACCCCTGAGCTCTTCTGCATTGACTATACCCTTATGGGGTATAAATCTCAAGTTCAAAAAACTTTTCTCATAAAATAGGCATGTTCTCTCCAAGGAGACTGAGTATCAGGGCAGTTTTTTGTGTTTTTCCCAGTCCTCGGTACCTATCATCAAGGCAAAAAGGTGCCTCACACCACTGACCTGTGGAGAGAAGCAGGGCTCCCTCCCTTTGGTCCTGGATACATTCTAGAGGTAGAGGTTCTCTGCTATAGTCAGAGACATTTCCCTTTAGCACTGAAGTTAGATACATGGAAGAGAGGCCTGGCAACACCTTGGGAGAAATGTATAAAGGAGAGAAATGCTTTACTCTGGGGTGTCCTCCACCCTCCTACACCCACACAGTTCTTATGAATTCATAGAACTAAGAAAGGAAATGTCTGCATCCCTCAGATCTGACACTGGGAAGAAGCTGAAGTTACTAGAATTTCCTAGGACATTCCCTGGGATGATGAACCTAGAATCTAAGAATCTAGGCATCCTGTTTTGGTCCTGGGGAATGAATACTGTGCAGTGCTGGAACACAAAGCTGAAATTCTATTCCTGAACAAAGATGCTTCTCTGCTTGCATCTGGGTTGTCCACTTTCCCACAGCTCTGAACAGTGAGCAGGTTGAGGACCCGCAGTTGCACTGGTGTCTGGTCACTATCCCGTGACAACGCCGAAGGGACTGGCAATGGGTGTGGACTGCAGTGATTTTTTGGGTAACGCTGCATTCTGAGACAGCCAGAGACAGGGTCACTGTGGGCAGGAGGACGTGTCAGAGGCAGATTCCAGGTCGAGAGGGTTATTTCTGGAATACTCTGAGGAAGCAGATGGTGTGACTGCCCACACTGCACCAGGGCTTGGTGCTGCTGGATATAGTTTTCAGAGCTGTCAGTCCCTCAAGCCTCATAACTAAAAATAAGTATCTACTCATTAAAGCAGATTTATTTTTATTCAGACTTTTGTATTTTTACATTATTACTTTTCTCCACAATTGAATTTTCAAAATATTTTGTCTACAACGCTTATAATTCTGCAAAGTCCATAAACTATAATCTATGCCTTGATTCCAAGAAAACTGGCTTTCTCACTTCCATGTTCTCTGGTACTGGCAGAAAAAGAGTGTACATTAAAAGAAGGTCAAAGAGAATGTTTGGGAAGAAAATATAGAAGAGATTAAACACTAGGCTGAAAACAACACTCACGATACCCTAGAAAGGCCGTGGGAGGCAGCCAGACCCCCACCCCCATCCCAAGAACTCTCCTCGCGCCCAGAGCCTGTGCGCTCTGTGAGGCAGCTCCCAGCAGGCCTGGGGGTGTAGGTGTTTCAGAGCATCTGGCAGGGAAACACACTAGTCATTCAAACCTCAAATCTCCACAATTTATAACTCGACACCCCTAATCGCAGCTGGTCTCTAACTTGATATACATTTCCCTGTTCCTTTTTTCGTTTAACGAGAAATGTTTGTTATACTCCATTCTACCTTAAAAACTGTTACTATTAATATTTTAACTGATACCTAAAGAAAATAGCCGAGTACCTGCACGACGGTATTGTATGAATAGATGCCATCTCTATCATTAATAAGAACCGGCACGTCACTTGGTTGTCTTACAGCAGTGCAGATGTTAGCATAGCTGTTGACATGATTCTAGACTACAACTGAGGATATTCATTATGAACTCTCATTATGTCATCAGTCTCCTCTTGCTTAATTGTCAGAATATCCTCCTTGAGTTAATTGTGGGTATCAAGTTCCTGCCCTTAGATTCATCTTTTAGCCCAATGCAAATAATTTCCTTCATCTTCCCAAGAACTTCAGTTTGTCCCTGTCCCTCTACATGGCCCACATTACCATACCAAATACTGCTGAGTCACTACAAAGATGCTTTAAAAAATTACTGTTTTATTTTTTAGGGCAGTTATAGGTTTATAGAAGAATTGAGCATATAGTGTGAAGGGTTCCCACATACCCCCTCACTCTACTCCCCACCTCACCAACAGATTCGCTTACTAACAACTTGCATTACTGTGGTTCATTTGGACAAATTATAACGAGTATTGACACATTATATGATGAACTAAAAGTCTATAGTTGACATTAAATTGGTCTCTGTGTTATATTGTTCTAGGGGTTGACAGATAAAAATGCCTGCAGCTGTCAGGGCTTCAGTTTCCTCTAGTGTACTCTTACTTTCCCCTGTTGTGTTGGGGTTTCTTAAAGAAAGCCCTTAGAAACTCCTTCTTAAATAGAGCCTTGTCTCTCTTTCAATATGCTATGATCATATTGGAGCCCTACTGATGTGGAGGTCAAGGTATTGGTGAGGGGAAGTGTTTTAGAGTTTTATGATTAAAACCAGTTTGTTTTTTAATGGGCCTGAGTCTCGGGGCTGTGACCTTCAGAAGAGTTTCTTGGCCTTTTTTTCCTTCCTTCCCTAGTGTAAGACATATGGCTGGAGGGAACTAGAGCTGTCTGCCATTCCCCTAGGATGCATGCCCCTGGTAAAGCAGTTTACCTTGAGGGCAGGACCTCAGTTCTCGGATGTATCCAAGAAGAGTTGTTGCTCAGTTTGCTCAGCATTTTTCCTGTTGTGAGGATGGGAGTGATGACTTACAAACTCTTCCCATGTCAGAATCATGACCAACAATCTGCTTTTAACTGTGATAATTCTCATGACCAAACAATGTCTGGAAGAAGCCTGCACAGAGCCAATAATGAACTCTCAGAAAGAAAAGCTACCCAAAGCAATCTATGGACTCAATGCAATCCCTATGAAATAACAAGGACATATTTCACAAATACTAGAAAAAATACTCCAAAAATTTATATGGAACCAAGAAAGACCCCAAATAGCCACAGCAATCTTGAGAAAGAAGTATAAAGTAGGAGGGATAACAATACCGGAAATGCAATAATGAGAATAAGCAAACCATGATTAGGATGGATCATATATAATGTTAGCAAAAGAAGTCAGACACAAAAGGGTACATACTGTATGGTTTCATTTATCAAATGTTCAGAACAAGGACAAAGTAAAAACTGATAGTGACGGAAATCAGGAGAATGATTTTCCTGGCAGGAGCGGGAAAGTGCATGGCACGAGGCGGGACACGAGTTAGCTTCTATTTCATGACCCAAGTGGTGATTAAATGGGTGTGACCTCGTGTACTTGACTATAATTTTCACTTAAAAGAAATGAATCTAGCACTGTATATACACCGACTTAGAGAGGTAATCATAATATGCTATAGCAAGTAGAAAAATAAATTGAATTCTAGATCTCCAATATAATATAATTGTATATTGGTAGAAAAAATAAACAGGTAAACTATTATATCCAAAATAAATCTATAATTGCATTTTTGCTTTATGAAATTTTTGGATTTTTAAGGAAGTTAGCAATTAGTTACACATTTGAGTCCAAAAATAACCAGAAGTAATAAAAAAACAGTTTTCTAGTTAAACATTCCACACTTCCAAATGCGTCCCCTGAAGTGGCACAGTATGGTACCCTTGACAGCATATTGTCTCTGGTACCAAGTAGCTGAGTCTTAGCTGCTCTAGTTCTAGAGTTCTCTCAGGGACAAAAGGTGAACAGGTCCTCTACATGCAATGTCAATGCACTTTCATTAGCCTCACCCAACTTATGTTCAAAGGAAATTCTGTGCAGGTCCCTGTGGAACACTCATCAAGCAAAGGTAAAAACCCCAAAGGCCAGTGCACAGACACCCAACTCAATCCCAGAGAAGGGTCGTGTGGTATAGTTACCCATGTCAACCACTTGTTCATGCACTATTTACTTAACAAAAGGCACAAAGGATAACTACCATTTGCCATGTCTTAGGCGTGACACTCAATAAACTTGTCTGCAAACCTCTAGTTAGACACACTCCATCTTACTTGTGCTAATTTCACTACTAAACGGCTTTTTAGATAATCATTTTTCTCAACCAATTTATATTATAAACTAGAGGCCTGGTGCACAAATTCATGCACAGGTGGGGCCACTCAGCCTGGCCGGCAATCCGAGCTGAACGTGTTGGCCCGTGGGGGGAGGGGCTGTGGGAGGTTGGCTGGTAGTCCAGATTGGGGTCACTGGGGCCGGTTGGCAAGGGGGAGGGACCGTGGGAGGTTGGCCAGCTGCGGGAGGTGGGCTGTGGGAGTGCACTGACCACCAGGGGGCAGCTCCTGCATTGAGCACCTGCCCCCTGGTGATCTGTGGGGAGTCATAGTGACTGGTCGACCAGTCATTTGGTTGGTCAGTTGTTCGGTCGCTTAGGCTTTTATATATACAGATTAATTAAAACTTTCTGTCACCTAGTTTCACTTTTTTAGATTAGTTTTACTTATAGATTAATTAAAACTTTCTGTCACCTAGTTTAACATGAATATGTTATGAGAAAAAAAATGTTGAATCTCTACAAAGTATATTTTAAAAATACTTAAAAATAATGGGTAGCGTTTAGAAAACATTTTATTATATCGGAATAAAACTATTTAGACAATAAAGATGTTTCCAAGTAAAAACTGAAAACATACCCAATATATGAAAAACATAAGCTACCTATGTTGTGTACACATGTGTACACAATCCCTAAAAATCAAAGTTATACTATTTTCCCTCATGGGAAAAATAGATAACAAATTTTAGCCCATTTTCCTTAAAACAACAACAACAACAACAATAACAACAACAAAAATATATTCAAATCAATGGCCAGATCAAAAAACAAACACACACAAAACAAAGGCAAAGATTTAGAAATTATGCTCAGATTTATAGAATTAAAAAATAAAAGGAAAATATTAAATAATCATTTAATATTACAACAGTAACAGATTCTCATTATTTTGTCCCATGCAGTTACGAACCAGAGAAAATGACCTTATAAAATAATGAGGATTAGTCTACTATAAGGAAGAACCAGTTTGTGACAAAAGGCTAGAATAGAAAGCAGGTGCTAAATAAATCCTGTTCATTTTCATGGACTAGAATGGATCCCAGAAGGCATTTTCTCAACAAGAGAGGGTTATGGACCCCAGTAGCTAGCTGTGGGCTCTGCATCAGGCAGGGTGCATTCCTGCACCTCTATGTCATTATTGCCCCAAATCTGTGATCATAGACCTTCACCATGAGGACATCGGAATGTTTAAAGAACACAGTGGATGCACGAATAAATAAACGCATATGGTTATAAATGATGCAGAAAAGAACAAGTGCATACTAAACATCTTTCCCATTATGCAAATGCATTTTGCTAGTGATCTTTTCTATTTTTACAAAGATGCTCTTCATTACTACTTTTACTATGTGAACTACAAAATTGTGTATCTGCTTTAACAGGAACATATACATAATTACTCTGTGGAGATGTTTTCAAAAGTGTCAAAATATAAATTAACACACTGACACTTTTTTAGGGCTCCATGTGCCATTCCAAAACATGTTTACAGGATAGATTAGAACATTTGTATGAGGCAGTTTCTGAAGTATCAGTTATTTATTTTATTTTCTGCAAAGCACTGTTCAGAACCAGTTATGTCACATAGAAATCCCTCTGGTTATGGAGAAATGTGTAGGTGCACAAGGAAACCAGAGTAACTTCACTGCCCTCCATTTTCTGAGAAGATTCCTCCCTCCTCTGTGGCTGAGTTCCCAACCACAAGCTAAGCTTGGGTCCGCCCTGAAATGAGCAGGTGAGCTCTGCTCATAGAAGTCACAGCCCTTTTGTTCAATGACTGCCAAGCACACTGTGTTTCTCTAAGAAAAGTAGAACAGGTGATTGCATTGGAGATGAAGTGCAGTGTTACCAAATTGGGCTAATTTGTTGCATTTTTGGCCAAGTCAGAAGAAAACTCACTATCTTTTTCTAAAAGATAAACAGATCTCCTACCATGTTTTGGGAGATACAAACATAAGGAAATACTATGGCTAAAGACATGATACTAATTAATTACACATGCTTCAATCTGACCAAGTGAAAAGTATTGCACTAAATTAATGCAAACATGGGATAATTTATTCCTTAGCTTGCTACAATAGAACCTCAAAATTATAGATGAGATTTTGCCTTAATTGGCAAGAAACATAATTAAATGAAAACATGTAGTTCTTTTTCCTATACTCAGATTTAAATAATTAAACTTTTTTTCCCAATAACCTTCTTGCCTGTCTTACTAATGAGGTACATTTCCAGGTTCCCCCAACTTATAAAAGTGCACTGAGCCACTTCTGGTTTCCCTCTATGCCCTCTGCAGATGGCAGAAAAATATTCTACCACTGAGACGTTTACTTCCAAAAGCTTAGATTTGTCCTACCATGAGTGAGTACCAAAGAAATCAGAGTCTAGTCCTTTCACTTTAAAAATGAGAAAATTAAGATTCAGAGTAGCGAATAACAGAAATTATTATTCATACGGTTGGGACTACACCACAAGTCTCTTGACTTCCAGGCAGTTCTCCCCACCATTCCCTAGCGGAATGTTAAAACCAACCAACCAAACAGCAAGACATCTTCACAACAAAAATTATACTCTTTGGTTTTGCTAGTTTTTTTTTTTTTTTACCTCTGAAGAGATTATCCAAGTCATTATCTTCTTTTTCTTTGATTTTCAAACACTTTGCCTGCTGTACATGTCTGTACAAAGAACAGAAATAAAACCTGGATTCATTATCCTGTGAGGTAGGAATAACTCATGACAGCAGCACACATTTAAATAGAAGCCACAGGGTAAGCAATAGAGAACTAGTAGGTATTTTCCTCCACAGAAACTTTGTCAGATTTTTTTTCAATTTAATATCTTAAAAATACATTTTCGTTAAGGAACTCTAACTTTGACATGAAGACCTAAAGGTCCCCCCTCCTCCATTATTGCCAAATGTTTTTAAAACTCTCTGGAGAATAATCTCTTCAGATTCTGAGAAGGAGCTACTAGGGAGAGTAAGTGGGCAAATAATAATTGCTACTGATTATTTTAGCGCTTATTTTAATCAGAAGATTATATACATTGTGCCTGAATAAGTGTATAAAGTAATTTTCCCATATTGCTGAATGTCAGAGAATTAATTAACTTTTAAATGTTCCAGTATGCTGTAAGGACTAATTTTGTAACTCGAATGGAACTTTATAAAAATTTGAGGCTCAGAGTTTGTAATGAATGTGGTAGTTTCTACCAGGTAAAATGAAACTTTTCCAGTGTTGCTAATTACCTAATAATTAATTTTAGGTAGACAGAACTTGAGGTAGTTGATCAATTCATCTGTAATATTTGTGATTTTAATGAAAATGATAATAACTTGCTTTGCAAATATATTTTGTAATTGCACTTGGATAGCATCTCTCTCATTTTATCCTCAGGAATATGCCTTTGACGTAGGCATGCAAACACTGTTTCAATTTCTGATTTAAATGAGGAATCTCATTCAGTTACTCAAACCTTACATACAAGATAAGTGACTTGTACAATAATTGAGGTAATTTTATCCATAGGTTCCATAAATGTGTATGTCATGGTAGAAATACATTCAACTTATAAGTGAGGTGTTTTTTTTTTTAAACAATTAAGGCTGTTTTTCCCCCCCATAAAAACACACACCAAGAAACTGAGAACGAATTTCTACTGAAATACTGAAATCCTATTTTTGGACCTTGAAAGGAGGCCTTACATAGCTACTGTGGAGCACACTAACTCCAGGTAGTTAGCCACCTGTGGTGCAATGCAGAGACCAGTACCCTTAGTGTAGGAAAACCTAGCTGCATGGTTTAGCACCCGTGTCCTAAGCTTGTGACTCGGGTGCATATTTAAACTCTAAAGGTCTCAGCTTCCCAATCTGCAAAATGGGTACAGTACAATTTCACTAACTGCTCTGAACAATTAAGTGAAAAAAATATTATAAAAAAAGTATACAAACTCTTATGCATCGTGGACATGCATAAAATGTGTGGAATATTTTCATTAATTCAATGTGTATAATTTCATTATTTTTCTCTATACATATCACCAGGATTTGTTTGTTTGCATTCTTATAGGGAAGAATATAAATCATAGAAAGAGGGCCTGAACATGAGCAGCGAGCATCTGGCGGAGAGAGCTAGTCAACATGGAATGCTGAAGGCACAACGTAGGTGCAGAGTAGTAAGATTCTCCTGGGAGGCTCAGATGCCTTACATAAATTTGATGGGGCTTTAAAAAATAATGTAAAAATAAATCCACTAAATTTATTGAGTGGCTTTTTATAAACATAGCAGGTACTACAATTAATCGCAAATATGTTTTGTCATAGTTTTCCTTTCAAAATTATTACATCACTAGGGAGATACACCAAGGCAACCCCTGTAAACAGTTCAGATTCGGTTACAATTCCTGAGGGAGAGAGGTACTTCCAAGGACTCTAGATGTTATTGAACCTCATTTCATTCCCACAAAAACTCCATAGGTAGGTTAGGACCCTTGTTATTAATAAAGAAACTGAGGCTCAGAGATATTAAACCACTTGCCCATCTGGGGCACACAGTGAGATGATGGTGGAGCCAGGACATAAATTCAAGCCTTCAAACTCCAAATCCAGTTTCCTTCAGGGTACACAACATCTTCCACCAGGGTGTACTGAGCATTTGCAGAGGCTTTGAGATGTCACACGAGGCCCAAAAGAAAAGGAGAGAGAATAATAATAATGCCCCTGGCAGCTGGAACGAGGATGCTACTTGGCACTGGGCTAGTCGGATTGTTCCGTAGAGGACTCAGCCGTGGCTGGTCCTGAACGAGTGGGAGTGTGGATGACTGATGGGCTTGCAAAGGTCTAGGGAATTAGACTGGAATAGAATGGGAGGGAGAAGTGTTCTGGGACGGGAATAAGCTAATCAACTTACTTGGATGAAGCATCTGTGCTGTGCGAGGAAAGAAAAGATCAAAAGCGAGGCTGAAAGAATAAGCTGGAGCCAAGCTGTGGAGAGCCCTGCGTGCTGTTCTCAAGTGTTTGCGCTCCATCCTGATGGCAGTGGGAAAGGTACTGAAGTGTCGCATCATAAAAGAGCCTATTGCATACCGCCAGTTTTATGTTTGCAGATGATTAGGCTAGTAAGGTGCCAGACATTCATATTTGTTTATATTTTAGCTAAAAAAGTAATACCATTGCAATTTGCATTTCACCAATAATTCTTGAAGCCTGGCTTGTACATTTTATATAGTTATCAGAGCTCCAAGCACTCTAAACAATCTTCAAAATCTTTACTAACAGTACTGCCGTTGCTGCAGCAAGTCAAGCTACTTGTCTGTCTGTCCTGACTCATTCTCATAAAGGAGTGTATATGACTTAGAGCCGTGATCGGCAAACTGGGGCTCGAGAGCCACATGCGGCTCTTTGGCCTCTTGAGTGTGGCTCTTCCTATGCCTTAGGAGTACCCTAATTAAGTTAATAACAATGTGCCTACCTATATAGTTTAAGTTTAAAAAATTTGGCTCTCAAAAGAAAGTTCAATCGTTGTACTGTTGATATTTGGCTCTGTTGACTAATGAGTTTGCTGACCACTGACTTAGAGGATTACTGCTTCTGTTGTGGGACCTGCCACCGTCATCCAATAATCTCTGATATCCATTGCTTTTCCTCTTGCCTTTTCCTTAGGATTTTGCTATTTTCAGTTGAAAAAGGAAACTGCATGTTCTCTGAGACTCTTTCTATGCTACCACAACTTTTTTCCCCAGTTTTTAATTTATTTTTTATTATTTTTTCTTTATTGATTAATGTATTAAATATGTGTCCTTATGCCCCCATTGCCTCCCCACCCCCACCCCCACTCATGCCCTCACCCCCCTGGTGTCTGTGTCCATTGGTTAGGCTTATATGCATGCATACAAGTTCTTTGGTTGATCTCTCCCCCTTAACCTCCTCCGCCTCACCACCCCCCCACCCACCCCCGCTCAGTCTTCTCTCCGAGGTTTGATGGTCTGATCAATGCTTCTCTGTCTCTGGATCTGTTTTTGTTCATCAGTTTATGTTGTTCATTATATTCCACAAATGAGTGAGATTATGCGATATTTATCTTTCTCTGACTGGCTTATTTCACTTAGCATAATGCTCTCCAGCTCCATCCATGCTGTTGCGAATGGTAGGAGTTCCTTCTTTTTTCACCGCAGTTAGTGGCTACCATTTCTGTGTTCAAATGCCAGGCCCTGAACCAGAGGCCTAACCTGTAGGAGGTACTATGGACCTTATGTTTATGTGCTGAAAATGAAGAGAGAGTAAGTGGCTGGCCCAAAGTCACATAGTAAGCAGAAGAGTCCAAAAAGAAGAGCTAGAATTTAAATTTAACTCAGTTTAACTGTAGCTACACACATTCTAGAGCAGGAGTTGGCAAATGACAGCCCACAGACGGATCCTGGCCACTGCCTGCTTAGTAAGTGGAGTTTGACTAGAGCACAGCCATGCTCATCCGTTTACTCACTGTCCACGAAGGCTTTCAATTGCTAACTGCAGCAGAGATCTTATTGCCAGCAGGGTCTAACATACTTATCATCTGCCCTGTACAGAAAACATTTCTGACCCCTGTTCTAGAAGGAAAGGAAAAGGTCCCTAGGCCAGAATGTACACACCACACGGGACTGTTTTACACTGCTACCTTTCCCCAAAATTGCCTTGATAACTGCATTTAGTTATAGTAGGGCTTGAAAGGCAAATATTGGGCTCTGACTGACTTTTATTTTTAGACAAATTGTCCAAGTCCAATCCACATTTTTGGAGCTTTTCCTACATGCAGGCATTGCATTCAACCAAGATGGTGCCTGCTGCCGAGAAACTGATAATCTAACAGAGGATGCAGCTGTGCGTGCTGCAAACTCTCACATGAAGTAGACTGAGAAAGGGCTACAACGAAGAAATGAAGAAATCACTGTGGGATCACAAAATAGGAGGGGGATTCCTGCTTAAAGGTCGGAGAGATTAGAAAAACCTCTCAGGAGAAGATGAATTTGAGCTAAACCTCAAAACAAATTTTACTAAGGGAAGTACTGAGAGGGACACAGCAAAGGCATGGACATGTGGAAGGTAGGGAGTGAGAAGAATTAGTCATGGGGCATGGTGTGCCCTGAGGTGGGTGTGCAGGCTGGGGTAAATTATGAGGACTGAAAAAGCTTCCCATGGACCTACATACTGTATGCATGCTTCTGTGTATGTATATTTGTATATGTGAATTTATTTATAGTAAATCAAAATGAATCAAGGACCTATAGGATGCTATCAATCCAAAGAAGGATTTATACAATATGTTTAGTTGGTGAGTAAAAAGTAATTAAACTTTAAAAACACTGCATTATAAAGTATCAATAAATAACACACATATGAAAATAATTATGCAGCATTATTTATAAGTGGAAAAATACTGGAAACAACCTGAATACCTGTCAGTAGGGAAATGTGTGAAATAGTTAAGGCATGTCCACTCTGTGGAATATGATTCAGCTATTAAAGATAATGCACTGAATTCACTTGTGTTGACATGGCAGATTATCCATGATATATTGTTAAATAAGTAAAACATACTTTTAAGCTAATATCTTTTATCTTCAGACTTTCTTTGAGGCAGCAAACAATGATTTTGCATGGCAAATTTATTTTTTCTTTGTGGGTACTTAGTTGTCTATGTTTTTAGAACATTTCCATATATAAAAACTAAAGTCCAAGACCAGATTATTTTTCTTTTGGTGATAAGTGTTGGTTTACTTACAGGTGCTTTGCTCAGTCCACTATTATATACTTGGGATAAAATATGCGTGTATCTTGTGGAAGCCTCAGAAATTAGTGTCCCCGTGTTTACCTTTCAGGAATGCAGCACCTTTCCCAATATTTACCATGATTATATAGCAATCTACCCAGAGTAGATACAAGCTAACTTTCAAAGAAACCTTAGCAAAAATTAATGTAATTAAAAAAGAGTGTGTATCTACATATCGGTATACATACATCAACACAGAACAGGTGTAGAAGACAACATGACAATCGATTCTCACACACACACACACACACCAGGATGCAGATCAGAGTTCAGGAGTGGGAAATGAGAATTTATTATTTTTTAAAACTTCTATATTACCTGAATTATTGCTAGGAATTTTGTCATATTCTTATAAGCCTTTAACTTATACTGTTTGATAGGGAAAGGTATGGGTATTATTAAATGTTTTCAATGTTTAATTTTCCTACTTTTATTAATGTATATTTTCTCATTTTCCTATAATACACAAGCATGGCTTTACATAGGGGAAAACATGTTAATGTCCTCATTTTACTATTTACAATGAATGGGAATAATTATTTTAAAGCTAGATTAGGTATGTAGGTAGATGAGAAAAAAAATACCCGCTGGTGATTGGGCAACAACTTTATTTTTTTCTGGGGTGCAAGAACACCAATGTTTGCTTTATGCAAAGAACCATGAGCATTTTAGCACACACTGTTCTACAGCAGAAGATGGGATTTAATTACTAAGAGCCTGGGCCAAGACAGGATTCCAGAAATCCAGAGATTCACAATAAATTGTAAAATGCAAGAGAATCATTTCAGAAAAATATTTGTAAAGGTCTTTTTAAGGCATACACTGGTTATTTTATAACATTTCAGCAAAACAGTAACTTTGTTGAGGAAACACAAGACTACAATGAACTGCCAAAGGAACCAAGATGAGTTGAGCCAATGAGGGCCAGGTCCTTTCATGTCATCACAGTTTCTGTCTACACTTCTGCGCTGATCTTGACACACCTAATTTCATTTCAATTTTCAAAATATTCAACAGAATGCTGCTCCCTTTTTTCTTTAAGGCTTGGATCTGTTTATGGTCCACAGGATGCTAATATAGGTAACAGCTGAAAGCATTTCAAGTGTTACCCTTTTACTTCTTTCATGGCACCCATCACAATCTGTGATTTTTCTCTTCATTTATGGTTTACTTTAGTTTTACTCCTCCATCTCCTCCACCTGAAATATACTCCCTGCTGAGATGGGACTGTTTGTTCACCTCCATATCCCCAGCCCCTAACACACCAATTGGCAACTGAAGAAGCTCCATAAATATTTGCTGAATGAATGAGTGCTGATGCAATGAGTGAATCTGCATGCTCACTGCCAAGGCTGCAGGGACTAGAGTCATTTTGCTTGAGAACAAATCCTCATTCTGCCACTTCCTAGCTGGTGTGACATTCTTATCACTAAGTAAAGGCTAAAAAGGACCAGGATGGACCAGGATTTCAGTCTGTTTTGTTCACTGCTGTAGCACTAGGGCTTGGAGTAGTCCTGGCATGTTGCAACTAATAACAGTGTCAACAGGGAAATAAATTCTTTGGCTTTGATATCCTTATTTCTATGTTGAAAAAGTTGGATTAGATCATCGTTTGAGTCCTGCCCCATTGTAAGCTCCAGGATCGTCACACCTGAAGTGTGATCTGGGCGGGAGCTGGTGTGGAAGGCCTGCAGGGTTCCTGTAGCCACAATCCTCTACAGGCCCAGAAGGAACTGGTGTCTTGGTGCTTTGCTCACTGCTCAACTGATTAGGGTCCAATGTAGCTCCAGATGCTGAGTAATATTTCAAATAACTAAAGGTCTAACTTTCTATGATTGGTGCAAAGATGTGTGGTATATATACACAACTAGAACTGGTAGAATTGCAAGACTTTAAAATCAACAATTTTTATAAAAATGAAAAGAATATAGGGAACTTCTATTTCAATAATCTCTACTATGTGCCAGGTCCAATTATATGGCTATAACTACATCTATCTTACATCTATATTTATCCATATATCTATAGTCAAAATCTAAGCCTCATATTTTATCTTCACTTTATAGGTAAAGAAATTGAGATTCTAAGAGGTAATGTTTATATCTGAATCAGTCAATTTAGACTTGTTAAGTCCTACAATGGAAAAATTAATGAAAAAACACACATCCAAAACCATAACGAAAACTGGTTCATAACCCTTTAGCAGCCTCCAATTTTTTTGAAAAAATAAGGCACACACAACACAAGTAGTAAAAAAGGCACATGCAGACACACATGCATAAGCTAAGAACAAGGAATGGGGTCGTCTCTTATTTGATCCATATCCTGGAGCCTAGGACAGTCCCTGACACATAATGTTGCTCAAAATGTACTTAATTTTCTGAGTGATTATTAAGTGTCTGACATTATATTAAATGTCAGAAATACAGAGACATGTAGAACACAATCTCTAACCTCAAGAATCTCATATGGGTTGGAACTGCTATAGAAAATTTAGAGAGAGAAATGAGCCTTGGAGAAGGGAGAAGATGCAGGCATGGATAAACAAAGCAAGACGAATGGAAATAAAAACAATATTGCAGATGATGACAAGGGGTGAGACACGGGGTAGACTTTATCCCCTAAAGCAGAGAATTTATGTGGGAAGGAGTGAGAGAAAAGGCTGATGGATTAAATAAAATTTATCCAATAACTTGGAAAGTTAATATGTGGAACAACCAACTAACACTATTTTAATTCTGAGAATGGACTTCAAAGAAGGTATTTATGTTGCAGTTAATTTAAATAGTGGAAATAAACTAGTTGGCTTATGGCAGTGGAATGTATTATGAGGATCATTAAGGAGCTATTCCACTACATGCCATTCTGTGATTACCATAACTTTCCCCAAGCATTTTCATCATCAATACAGGCCTTAGGGAAGTGCATAAAATTTATTTTATGGCAGGCATTAGGAAAAACAAAGTGAGCTTTATTAGGCAGTTTCTTGGATCTTCTTAATAGTAATGATTGAATATGACAGGTATTTTAACTAATGGTGGTTCTACCAATTGTGTGAATTAAAACGTATAAAACACTGCTCTGGGGAGGCAAAAGAAGTCATTAAAGAATACTTAGGTGGGTTGGAAATGCCAGAAAGGAAATGTCCTGCTCTGGCCTGGAGAAGCTAGCTAACAGAATATAGGGAGAGGTGGGGGAGTTGCAGTTCAAAGTAATTTTCTTTATGATAAAACTGTTTTTAATAAGTATAATTGTATTCCCTTGTTGCAGATAGAATCCTTTAGTATATTACAATAAAATGTGTTCAAGGTAGATTATAAATGTTCTTATTTATAATATACACATAAGAATAAACAGTTTGGGAAAAAACAGTTAAGATTCTTCCCCTTTAGTATTCTGTTTTCACAAAATAAGAAATAAATGCATCATGAGATGACCTTGAGAATTTTAGCTAGCAGCTGAGAGTAGTCTACATTTAAATCCAGCCAGGCAATTTCAAGGTCTTAAACTGTCATTCCTTTGCTAATCTTAAGTTGAAACATGTAGAGGATTTGGAGTCAGGCAGTTCTAGATTCCAATCCTAACTTTTCTACTGATTATCTGTGTGATCTTGGACACTTTGATTAACCTCTCTAATCTTAAGATGCCTACATTATAAAATCAGAATTAGAACACTTAACCACACAAAAGGTTGTTGTGACAATGAAATAAAATGAACAGGATGATGTATATAAATTGTGTAGCACAATGCTTTAGCTCAAAGTAAGTGAATGATATTAATATTTTGGTGTTACTATTATTAATTTACTGGACTAGGAATACTCTGAATTTAATCAAACTACCTATGTTTGGGTCCAAGATCAGCTACAAGTAAGGATTTTTACTCCCTCGCCTAAATGGCAATGCTATGATGACAGTAATTTCCGCTTTGACTAAATCACAAGACTACAGGAGCTCCAAAGTTAATGTATGTGAAAACTATAGACTGTTAAACAAATTAAAGGCTTTTTCCCTTCTAGAGTACATACCCAAAGGAAAGACACTCAAGCATAAAGTCATATGCCTCTATTTAATGCACCATGACTATCCCACTACTCTGTTAGTACAAGGGAAAAGGAAGATCTACATAGTTTTTCAGTAGTGGTGACCTATTATGAATCTAGTTTTTAAAGTTGTATTAATATGTAGTCCTACTGCTATGAAGATTAATTTTATAAACATCTATTAGTATATAATCCACTCAATTTTAAAACTTGAGCCTCTACTAAGAAAATGTGAACATAAATAGACCATTTCTACTACAAAATTATGGAGACTAAATGTTTACTAATAACTCTCTTCAAAGATTAACATGAGAACAAACATACTTTTAAAAAATATACACAAAACTGGGATGCAGTTAAGGAAAAGACAAAATCCATTAAATTGTTGGGCAGCATCTAACTGATTTTGGAAGAGTGTCAAGAGTTAATTTTATATTTTGCATGTGAATTACACAAAGTCTGGAATTTCTAAGGTGACAAGTGTTGCTTGTATGAGAAATTACAGAAGTCCTGTCCAGAGCTCAGCGATGGATGGATGGACTGGAGGCCAGTGGGAATTATAACTCTAATTTACACTAATTTAGCCCCCCATGCTTATGTTTGTATATGAACCAAGTAAAAATTATTTCTTACCATGTAGAACAGATGGAATTTAAATATTCTCCCTGACCTGTACCTGATATCTTGGGTTAGAGGAAAAGCAACTTCAGGAAATTACTATAAGGAAACTGTGAGTTGGGTTAAAATATACTTTATTTCCTTATAATTAGAATACATATTATTCCTTGTTGATGTCTTTGAACTCCCATTGGAATTCTAGACCATGAACAGGGTGTCATGGAGCTGGGGGATAGAGTCACAGTGGGCACAACTGCCAATAATGTTTAAACACTGTTATGATGGTTGGTTCAAAGTAAAAGTGGACAGATTGGAGTGCAATGATAGCTTTGGTCTTGAGATTTGAAAGCAAAAGAAGATTTAAGAATTCAAATGTGTGCCCCTACTCCCCTTATCCATACAGCTGCTTGCATAGTTCTGTGCATACATGAAATAGGATTTGATAGAAAAGGATCGTGTGACTTTTTGCTCAAATATCAACTAACCTTTTCCTGTTTCTTCCTATCTGTAGTAATTACGCTTATCTGAGCTATTTCAGTGCAAAGCCCCTTTAAAATGATAAAGTGCATAATAATATATTGAAAAGAGCAAATTACTAAGGGGAGTTAAAGACAGGGGAAGCCATATATATATCTGTGCTGAAAGGAAAAGTTTAGCTCACTTCGGAGACAATACAACTTTGCAATTATTTTTTAGAACAGTTCAAAGATCTGCTCAGTTTATATGGCTTTTGACGTTGAGGATGAATGCCTAAAATATTTACAAGAGAGACTGACTGAGATTTTAGTAGGGAAAAAGATAAAATCAGAGAATAGCAAGGATAAAGCAAATAGATACAGTATATGGAAATAAATAAGCATTGTTCCTTGGAAAACAGTTTAAAAAAATTCTCCCTCAACTAGAAAATGGGATGTTCAAGCTCTCAACTACTTAGAGTTGTAAACAGTGTGGGTGTGAAGCACAGTGAAGAACAACTAGACCTGTGAGGTTTCAACAAGAGGAGTGGGTGTATAACAAATAAAAATGCAAGATACAGCAAGAGAAACAGAAGCACGCATGTCCATAGCACATAGATCATGCGTTAGAGGGGAGCTAATCTGCAGTCGTGTGCACAAGGATCAAAATCAAAATAAACTATTTAACAAAAATGAAATGCTACACAAATTCTGTATAACAACATTTGCATGAAAAAACCCCCACACAAAACACAAAACCCAAAGTTCAGAGTGTGAAACCCACAGTCCAGAGTGTGAAAAGTGTACCCTCCCGATGAACAGGTCTCCCCTGGGAGGAAAGGAGCTCCCCTGTAGGGACTGAAGGTGTAAATGGGCAGAAAGCTGTTCCAGTGCAGACTCTGCTCCCACAGAGAGGCAGGCACGTCTTCCCTGTCCACCTGCCAAGTGCAAGGAGCGAGGCTTTGGAGGGCTGGAGACACAGCCGCCCTCAGCAGCAGCTCCCTCAGAGCTGGCAGAGGGAGGGGCCAGTGTCATGCAAGGGCTTGAACATGACTGCTTTCTGCCTGCAGACGGGTCTGAAAACACCCACTTCCCACTTCTCCTTTCTTGGCTCCATCTCTGTCTGGTTTCCAATCATTTACTTAGTGTTAGATTTTTCTGGGTTTATTCTTCACAGCATGGAGAATCGAGCGCCTTTATAGAGACGATGTTATTTAGAATATTTACTAATTTAGGTTAAAAAATGCCAAAAAAGGTTCTTTAGAAAATGATTATATGTAAATAAACATTGGAACCTGATACTTTAAATGTAAATTTATATTTCAAAACAAAAGGATGATGTGTTATCAAAAAATCAAAAGGAAACTATTCAGAGTCAGAAAAAATCGTATCTGAGGTACATTTGGATTCAAGATGACAGAGACGAGTTAGCAGGTAGGAGAGGACATCCTGATATGACTTGCTGGGTACAAATGTTAGGCCATGTGCCAAAAGAATCATTTCTATAAAATGAATCCAAAGAATAAAAAAGTTGTCAAGGTAAAAGGAAATCTTATAGAATTTTGTAAAGGAAATATGCTTTCTATTGCTTATATGTAATATATACATTTACAAAGAGATACATTCACATTTTGATAAATATTTTTAAATGAAGATCAAATGAAAATAAAATATTTTAAATGAATTCTATGAGCCAGTGATCATAATAATTCCCAGAAAAGAAATTTTTCAAAGAAATATGATGAATTATTACTATTAACAAAATTGTTCTTTTACTATTCTACATGGTTTACTTTCTGCTTCACATTTTCAAAAAGTTCCTTACCTGGGATGACTGTTCACCTTTTCATGTTTTCTGTTGAAGTTCAAATTACAGAGATTTTTCAATTTTAAATGTGAAGAGTCTGATTCCAAATTTGCTTGTGTTTGTTCTCTCACACATTCATGGAGTGTTGTCTCCTTTTTCAAGTTCATCTCCGAATACGGGCAGCCAAAAGCACTGGTTTGTAATAAAATGAGAGCACAGTTTGCAGTGCTAAATCAGTGACCGTTGTCTTTGGAACAGACCTACATCCAATATTTAAACATTGAGTAGACATTCTCCTTTCAATGAACACACTGAAATAAGTTTCGTTTCATATTGTCCCTGGATAATATTTTTAGATTCTAGACACTGGTCAGCTGGTATTCTAGATAGATTCATCAGAATATATGATTTTTACAATTTGGGAAGCTTAAAAATCTAAGAACAACATAAATATGTGCTCCTAATGGAGCGATGAAAATATTATAGAAACATGACTCAAAGTTCCCTCCAATAATTAAGCCCTGATTTGACTATTTATATAAAAAATATTATGGTTAACTAAAATATTTACCAGTATCAGAGAATATTATGCTTTTGTTTCTTAACATTTATATATCCAGGAATACTATATCTGGATTTGGCTTAATCCTCCTGAAACTTGCTATGAAGTTATGGGTTTGAATGGGAAGGGGCACCTGTAGGTGAAAGAGGAGAGACTACAGTTAAGGCTGAACCCTGAATGCTGGATGTGGTTGGAGCCTAATGTCAGGCGTGGGCAGGAGGATTGGCCAGGACAAATGATCTGGCTCTTTCAATAGGCTGACTGACTGTCGCTGTTAGACTTCTGTGTGCATACGCCTGTCTCCAAAGAGGCCCCAAAGCTCTGCTGCTGTTAGGAATGGGGCAGCCACAGTCAGTGAAAGCACAGGTGTGACAGAGGTCACCGGCACACAACCCTGGGAAAACGTGCCCTGCTGGGGCTTCAGGCTTCGTTTCTCTCCAGTGAAATGAAATTGAATTCAACTCATTATGGTTACTGTGACCATCAATCAATCAATCTCTCTCTCTCTCTCTCTCTCTCTCTCTCTCTTACACATACACCACACACACACGCACACATGCACACACACATCATTACATGGCAGTTGCTATCATCACAGTGTTATCCACATCTAGAAAGGCACATAGTCAAATGAATTAATATTTAGGCAGTTGGTTCCTTTATAGAAATTCATTTCCTATTTACTGTAAATTTGCTGATACATGCTGCATAATAAATTCTTTCTGAATATGTGAAAGCTTTCTTTTGTAATTTTAAGATCATGATAAAACCAAGAACAAATGCAGTTTTTCCTCTATTTTAAGGTAGACTGAGTTTCCCAGGTTTTTCCTCTATCAGTCTAGCCTCAGAGGGTTTGTAGTACTAACCTACATCTGAAATTTGTGATGGAATGGTTAGGATGACACCAGCCGAGACCAACATGTCTGGGAAAATCTGTACTGACATCAGGGTGGATCAGATAGACCTGTCTCTTTATATGCATTTTCTATACTTTTTAATAATTGCCATTGATTTATTAGTTTATTCATTCATTGATTCAACAACCCATTAAATGAGCATCTGCTACATGATAAGCAATTTAGAACATATAAATCTAGTAAAGCTAAGACATATATACCAATGAATACAACTTATAATAAGAACAAAATAGCTACTCTTATTGAGTGTATACTATACGCCCATTACAATTCAAGGTGTTTTACATACATTATTTTAAAAACTTATTACTAAATACCCAAAGATAGTATTAGTATTACTTATTTTACAGGGGAGAAAACAGGCTCACATAGGATAAGCAACTTTCCTAAAGATGCCTGACACTTTCTTGGGAAGCTCCAATATTGATCACTTAATCTTTAGCACCAATCAGGTGAGCAGAAGCAGGACAAGGTTTTGAACACCACCAAAAAAGGAAAAGGGCACAGGAAAGAAAGAAGGAGTTTTTACCATAAGCTTTCTTCTAGAGGTTTTATAATTTAAGACCTTACATTTAAGTTTTTAATTCATTTTTAAAATCCTCACCCAAAGATATGTTTATTGATTTTAGAGAGAGGAAAGTAGAGAGAAACATCAATATGAGAGAGAAACTTTGATCAGTTGCTTCTTGTATACTCCCTGACCAGTAATCGAACCCACAACCTAGGTATGTGTTCTGACCGGGAATCAAACTCACACCTTTTTGGGCTTAAGGGATGACACTCCAACCAACTGAGTGACCTAGCCAGGGCAGTCGTTAATTCATTTTGAGTTGATTTTTGGGTATGGTGTAAGATAAGAGTCCAGTTTCATTTGCACATGGATATCCACTTTTCACAATACCATTTATTGATAGACTATCTTTTCCCCCTTGTTTATTCTTGGCATCCTTGTCAAAGATCAATTAACTGTATATACAAGGATTCATTTTTAGAATTTGTTCTCTTCCATTGGTCTACATGTCTATTTTTATGCCAATGGCATATTGTTTTGATTACTATACCTCTGCAATATAATTTGACATCAGAAGTGTGATGCCTCCAGCTTTATTATTCTTGCTGAAGATTGTGTATTCATAGCAAGTTATTGTGGCTATAGTCATTTTTAAACATTTTAAATTTAACTTTTTTGCTAAAATGACTGATATATTACCATTATAGTATTAGAGTATTCTGAATTTGAATATATACTTTCTTTTAGCGGTGAATTTTATACTTTCATATGTTTTCATGTTGCTAATGCCAATATCAAGATGACATAGGTGCTAAAATTATCTTACAAGAATTGTAAAGCAGCCATAATAAAAATGCTTCATGACCAGCCTATATGGCTCAGTGGCTGAGCCTCAACCTATGAACAATGAGGTCATGGTTCAATTCCCGGTCAGGGAACATGCCTGGGTTGTGGACCAGGTCCCCACTGTGGGGTGTGCAGGAGGCAGCTGATCAATGATTCTCTCTCATCACTGATGTTTCTCTCTCTCTCTCTCTCTCTCTCTCTCTCTCTCTCTCTCCCTTCCTCTCTGAAATCAATAAAAAATGCTTTAACAGCAATTATTAACATACTTGAAACAATGAAAAATGGAAACAACAACCAGCCCAAGATATATAAGGAGAAAGAAAACATAGGAAATGCACCACTGTGTTGCTACTCCGGTCTTGAAGTCTCTAGTTGGTCTACTTCCTCCTCTCCACTTTTCAGAGCCTTCATGTGTTTATTGTATATATAATGTCTAGGTATTAGTGAAAGTAATGAAGAAAAATATTATACTCCATTGTTCTGGAAGTAGAAGGCCCTAATGATCCTTTTAAAAGTTCCTCCAGGGCTACAAACCTTTCTTTACTCTTCTTTTAAAGGAAGAATTTATTCTACTCAACTAAAGCAACCAGGGAATCCTGAAGTAGTAAAAGATACTTTCAACAGGGCAAACTGAGTTTCAGTCCCCCTTCTACCACCAACCCTCACCCCTGCAGATCTTGGCTTCCTCATTCGTAACATGAAGAATAGCATTCCACTCACTGGGTCAACGTAAAAATTGCATTGAATGCAGAATGCGAATATAATACCTGGCTTATGTGCAATCAATAAAGGCTATTTCTTTCCAACCCTAATTTATCCCTCTATAATTCATAATACTGTTAGTTACAGGAATTCAATTTTCACATTGTAGATGCATTTCAGAAAAAGGAGGCATTATTTTGCCCACTCTCTTCTACTTGTTATAAAAGTATGTTCTTAGACCCAAGTTGCAAAATTTATCTGGATATGCATGAAGATATGCTTAGATATTTATATATTAATATATACTCACAAATATCTAAACTTTGTGTTCAATGCTAATGTTGACTTAATATCAACAGGACATTTAGATGTTGTTTTGGGATGCTCTTTCTTAAAGTGATAAATTCATAGTCACCTCAAGGAACCTATGGGCTAAGATTAGGAGTACAGTCTGTGTGATGGAAATAGCAAAACCAAACCAGCCCAAGTCAGAAAATAAAGCGTCCTTCAGCTGCCTGTGCTAAGTAGTCCCAAACACTAATAGATAAAAGAGGACTTAAGATGTCCTACTGTCCCTAGCAAATGATATGCTAGGGAGGGTTTGGTTTTTTTTTTTGTAATACTACAAAATATACATTTAGATAAGAGGTGGCCTTTTATAATTTTACAGTATTCAAATAAAAATTCATCTGCAGGCTCAAATATGTATAGGCAGACTTCTTGTTAAAGAAGTTGATTGTTAATTCTCTACCCTCTAAATTAGTTACCACACCAAAAGCAATGTACTGCAATTTAGTGTGTGTAAAGCAATATTGTCCTAATTAGAAAAAAGAACCAACAATAGGAATCCTTCATTATATTTTGAAGCGAGCTATTTAAAAACTGGTTTTCCTTTGTTTTGTTCTTTTAATAAATAACCCTGAGATATTAAAGATGGGGGCATCAGGATAATTATGGATAAAAACAAATATCTCTTTCAAGAAAATATCATCAAACTATTTTTCTTACCATAAACTCTTCTAGAAGATTATTCAAGTCATTTGCTTTAAATAATTGTTGAGAATCAACAGGTAAAATACTTTATAAAAGTTGATCGGATTATCTAATATATACACATGAAAATGTTTATTCTGCTAAATTTAAGTAGTAAAATTATTTTTAAAATTAAAGAGAGATGTCATCAAAACACAATTTGGTTAGTCTAATATTCATAACTAGAGGCCCGGTGCACGAAATACATGCATGGGTAAGGTCCCTAGGCCTGGCCAGCGATCAGGGCCGATTGGGGCCTTCCAGCTGCCGGCCGGGGCCTCCCTTCCCCGGCTGCCAGCTGCCAGCTGGGGCCTTCCTTCATTCTGTGCCACCTCCTGGTGGTCAGCATATGTCATAGCTAGCGATCAAACTCCCCGGTCTCCCGGTTGAACTCCCAAGGGGACACTTTGCATATTAGCCTCTTGTATATATAGATATTACCAATAACAGGTTATGCTTCTATAGTTTTTACTCTTATAACCCTAATTTAAGGTCTTTTTTATGTTAAATCATTCGGTTCTCACAATATCCTTATAAAATAGGGATTATTATGATTTGCATTTGACTGAGGCACAGAGAGATTAAATAGGTCAATCAGGGTCACATAGTTAAGAAGTTGTAAAGATGGAATTGAAATCCAGGTAGCCTGACATTGGGGTCCAAGCTTTTAAGTACTATGCCAAACTGCCTCTGTATTTTCTTTGAATACATTAGAGAAAATAAAACCAATGAAACACTTGGTATAATGCCTTGCACACACTAGGTACTTTGCCAAATGAATATTGAAGATATTGGTATATTTACTTTGGCACTGATTACACAGAGAGAACAAGCAGGGAAATTATAATACTTTGAAAATTTAAGCTGCTTAATGTTTTTGAATTTCATTCTGGAATTTACCGAGTTGCTACAAAAATAGAATAAGGTAAAGAGGAATTCTTTAGAAACAAAGGCACATTCTCTTCACGGGTTGAAATGTAATATGAAGAACTGGCTATCTGGATAATTTTTTTATTTGGACAGGCTGTAATTTATAAAACCCTGAGAAAGAACAAGAAAATAGAGGATAGTCTTGACTTTCTACCAGAAAAAGACTTTAAAGTTCCATCCTAGCATGTTTTTAAATGAGAATTTAAACATTGGATACCCACACATACACACACTAAGGTGGTATCGGCATGGTCCAATGCACCATTCCATCTAACCCTGCTCCACAAGCATCCAAATAGTGTCCTGTTTTAGTGGAGGCCAGGAGTAGGACGCACAGACTACTGTCTTTTAATTCCATCCACAGATATTTACAGAATGTGACTACACACAGCTATGTAGGCTCTATGGCAACCCAAAGTACAGCAAAGACCCCACCTCAACAGTCTTTACCTCAAAGATCAAAAACCAACAAATTAAAAATCTAAAAGGCAAAAACAGTGAATGTTGTGGTTTATTGCTATTACGTATACAGTTAATAATGATGTAATCATAACAATTGGAACATTAACTTATTAAACATTAATATGTAACCAGGCATTATGAAAAGTGCTTATCACATTATATGTATTATTTCAAAATATAAATAAAATCTGGAAAGGGAATGTTTTCAGAAGACTGTTTTTGCTGTTTCTATTATTATTTCTTAAATTAGGACTCAGGAGGGTGCACAGGCAGGTTCTTGAAATAGGACTGGCCTCAGTCAGTCCCAGGGGTGTGGACAGAGACAAAAGATCGCAGGAGAAGACCAATCGGCTGGAAGGCAAGACTGTGGGCAACACTTGCTCATGATTGGGTTGTGTGTGGGGGAGAGGGGCTGAGATCCAAATGTCTGGCTAAGAATTCCAACTAATCAGAAATGCAGTAGAGAAAGGTCCGGAAGGTCATTGTAGCACCTCAGGCCCGAGGTCCGGCAGGGGCAGCATCCGGACAGCAGGCATGAGGGTCTGGATAAGAGCAGCAGGAACAGAGGAGTTCCTTCCTATACTTTTCTATGTTGTAGAAAAGTAATCAGTGGGACTTGAAGACTCACTAAACTCAGGAATTGTTAAGGAAAACACTGAAATCTAACCTTGTAAGTGTAGTGATAAAGCTGGGTAAGGTAGGGTTGCTGATGAAGGGGTAAGATAAAGTAGTTTGTTTCTAACATTGTAAACCGCAGGCCTGGCAGTACAACTCTGGACGCATTCTGCAGGTGAGCAGAACAGACACCACTGAGTGAGAAGTCAACAGGAAGATGACCTTTAGGGAGCCACCAGCAGACCCCTGTGGCTGAAGCTGAGGACGGACGCATCTCCAAGTCTCAGCCTGCATGCACACTGCTGCTGCTTACGTTTAGTACATCTGTCAATGTTCCCTGAAAATCTTAATGCTGCTTGAAAATCTCCAAAGTTTTTTGCCTCCACTGCCCACTTCACTGTGTTTACTTTGCCCAGTAACATATTCTTTTGAGTCACTATTTAACCACTAATCCCCCCCACCCTCCCACAAATAATCTCATGACATGACAAAGGAAAGGACATGGTGTAACAGGCTTCCCACCCTTTACATCACTCATTGGACACTCGTGGACTTCTGGTCCGAGCAGGAAGACACTCAGCACTCTGCAATGCCACTTGCTATGCTATGTACAGCAGGAGCATCATGTGTGGTGGTCCCTGGCCTTCAGTTGTAACAGGATGGGGACATATTTCCTTTAGGCTAAAATGGCACAAGGGTATGTACTTTAGCAATAAAGAACACTCTTTGTAAAAGAAAGACATCACTGGCATGGTTGGGGGATGTTACGGCCAAAGGTGATCCTGAGTGGGGGGGTGAAAGGATTGAGAAAAGACAGACAAGAGAATGAAAGCTGGGTCTCGGTGGGACGCTGCTCCCTGATGAGGAGACAACGACAGCGCCCACAAGCCGTGTCTTTATTTTATAGCAGATGCCACGAAGCAAAGTAGGGGCGTGATCACGTTGTTTACAGCATTCTCATGAGTTCCAACCTCACTCAATTACATGCACCTGAACTCTAGCACACAGGCATGTGGGGCCACGTGTTCAGACCATAGGTTCAAGCTTACAACCACAGCCGTTGGCTATGATTGTGCTGGGGGGGCCCTGCCCTTCCAGCTGGGACTTGCACGTGGCAATGAGAGGACCCTGTCCTTTCATTAGTCCGAGGCTTGAACCTGGCCAAAACACTGTAGCCGCGCCCCACAGGGGGAGATTCCAGGAAGGAGAGAGGACTTGGGTGTGGCACTGACGGTAACTAATATTCAAAAAGGTAGAAAAAGTTGCTTTTGTCCTGAATTTTATCAATTACCATTAAGAAAAAAACTTGCTTGTTCAAAAATGGTTTCAATAGAAATGTTCCAGTTGCACATTTTTTTGCTGGCAAATCCATCTAGATCAGCTGGCATTTTAAACTTCTAGATGTGTTAGTTTTGGAGAAACTCTAAGAAAGCTGAACGAGTCCAGTGTGCAGGAGCTTGGATTATTCAGGTCCAGAAATGGCTCCTGGTGTGATTTATGGAACTGGATTTCTCAGCTGGAGTCACCAGACTGGGAGTCCATTCTTGAGAATTAGTTGAAGCTGAGTCTCAGGACAGATGGGTTTTTCTAGAACGTGGGAGTTCACAGTGCTGGCTGCTTCCCTTCCCTTCCTGCGACTCCGAGCCTCCTTATTTATGGTATAGTGAGGCTTTCAAGAGACTGAGTCTGCGTCCGTGGAGAGACTTGAGGAAGGAAACTTAGTGGAGGTAAATCAGGATTTCTTTGTAGTTGACAACATGAAATCTTCTCAATGGTATTATACACTGGCCTCTCTGATAAACGTTCAATTTCTTTTTAGACCAGTGATGGGCCACTTTTTAAAGTGACACTTGATATGAAATAGGAAATTAACCTATGACTCCACTCTGGGGATGCTCTTTCTAACAGTTTCTTTGGGGCTTCAAAGCACTCTGCCTGTTCACTTTGTTAGACTTAAAAAATTGTTTAAATCTCCACTAACTCATTAAATTTTATCAGTTTGACAGTGAAATATTTATAAAAAGTGTTCTGATTTTTTGCAGACTTCAGCTCTATGCTTTCTACCCATACTTCTGCAAGGTTTACTTATCTGTTTAGACCACGAAA
Source organism: Myotis lucifugus (assembly GCF_000147115.1). NCBI lineage: Eukaryota > Metazoa > Chordata > Mammalia > Chiroptera > Vespertilionidae > Myotis > Myotis lucifugus. The sequence goes on from NW_005871106.1 coordinate 2,456,056, forward strand.
AGGATTGGGGATTTTACTAGCTTAGCATCTAACCTAGTAAAATACAGTTTTACTTGTCCTTGTTTTAGCTTTCAAACTACGTACTGAAGTTTATAGTTTGAGGAAAGTTATAAAAGTTATATATAGTTTTTAAATTATAAAATTTCTAGTATAGAATGTTACTAAAAGGAAATATGTCCTATGCCTACTGCAAACCATCACCATTTTCTCTATTTCCTTGTGGTTTTATTTTTCATACATGTGCAGGCCTCATTCAAGTGTGTCCATGTATGTAGGTGGACTTAATCATTATCACACTCATTGTCATGAGACCTGAACTTCTCACTTCTAGGATGATTCCCAAATTTTTGGCACCAACGACAGCCCCATGGGTGACAGAAGCGCTGACCTGCCTTCCCTGGCGGGAGCACCCTCTACTGGCCTCACTCTCCCAGGTGCACTCTTGTCTCTGGAGGCCTATTCTGAGTGATTAAGCTATATTATTACACAGCCTGCTCTGAGCCATAGTCCTTCTAAGAACTGGTTACATAGCGTGGATTTCCTGGAGGACAAGTGCACACATGCCAACAGACAGGAGAGGCGGCACCTCCCTCCCCTGAAGCCACAGCCCTCCTGGAAGCCCAGGAAACCTTGGGCCAGGGGCCTCCACGCACAGAAGGCCTCGAACAACCACAGCTGTCCTGACCTTTCCACTGTCTTTAAAAACAAGAGATATTTTCATCAGACTTACCTATGGCCTTTGAATATAGTCTTCTTTCATTTAGAGGAGGAGGAGGAGGAGGAGGAGGAAGAGGAGAAAGAGAAGGAGGAGGAGGAGGAGGAGGAGGAGGAGGAGGAGGAGGAGGAGGAGAGGCCAGGAGGCTTTCCTGGCCCTCAATCACCTGTCCCCCATGGGTACCATGGCCACAGAATCTGTATTTGGGACAAGTCCTCAGTGGCCTTGCACACAGTGAATGCAGGTGACCTGTTAGGCACTGGGCGGAGGGGCCAAGCACATCTCATCGTGAATATTTACTACCAGTCGGAAGAGATAATTTTAACTGCTCAGTGTTCACTAAGTCCTTTGCAGCCTGGGAAGGAGTGTCACTGCTTCCACTGGGGAAACTCTAATCCAATTTATTTCAGAGACCTTTATCCACTTTAATCTGGTGATAGAGCAAATAAACATTACAGTTAAACATAGGCCTGAAAAGAGTGAGGGGGAGAGAGAGAGGGAGGGGGAGGGGGAGAGGGAGAGGAGACATGGTTGATATCAATACATTTGCATCACTCATATGTCTGCACTTATTTTGGAGAATAAGGAAAGCACGGGAGTGAGAAAATGCAGTGTTGTTGCAGCATATGAGCCTTTAGTACAGAACTACAGAGGGATAGGGTAATGTGTCCAGGAATGAGAAGAGGAAGGTGCTGGGAAGATGCCTAAGCATATTTGTGTAAGTTAATCCCCAAGTGCTCTCAGACTTTCAGGTCAATGACCTCTCTTTCTCCCTCATCCCCTTTCCTTGGCATTGAACAATAGCCAGGCCCAAAAGTTAGCCAAACACAAAAGTTGTGGTTTCCAGCGGCAAGGAAAAGAAAGAGAAACTTAGAAAAGGGGCAAGCAGGAAGAGGAGGAGCAGGAAAAGAAAATATATGAAAAGATGGAGCTAGAGAAGTACAAAAGAAAAAAGAGAGAAAGCACTGCAAAGAAGTGAAAGAAGGTGAAAATTCAAATGCTAAAGGTTTCTTTTAGGGCTGAAGAAAATGCTCTAAAATCAATTGTGATAGTTGCACAACTGCATTTACTGAAAACCATCGGTGAATTGCATGACGTGAATTCTAGCTCACTGAAGCTGTTATATTTAAAAAAGTAAACTCAAATTTTAAAAATTGATATATTTTAATGCACATCAGCCTCCTGGCCAACTTTATGCATAGCAGATCTGCTCTGCTGAGGGCCTCCTTCAGGCCACAGAATCTCTTGCATGTTGAGGTTCCAGGGCAGATGGCTTTTACTGTCACTAGAAATGAAGAATCTGTAAGGAGAGGCAGAAAATGCAAAGGAGAGAGATATAGGGGACAAGAATCAGCCTGCTGCCAGGGTCAACTGATTCCATTGTCTAGTGTTTGACCTAATGAGCATCAGTGCTTTCTTATGAGTTTCTGAACATACTTTTAATTAGGGGAAATTAATAGTTAACTAGTAGAGATGCCCACTTGCTAAATAACAATAATATCCAAATTTCTGGACTACTGCATGCACACACACGGACATACACCCACCCACCACACACACACACACACACACACACACACACACACACACACACAAGCACTAGTATGCAGCCTCATGTCACTGTCAAAACAGTCCTCTTTTATCTCTAAAATCTACACTAATAAAAGAGAAACATGGTAATTAGCGTACGACCACTACCCTTCCCACTGGCTAATCAGCATATCCTTATGCAAATTAACTGTCAGCCAAGATGGCGGCCGGCAGCCATGCACTGAAGCGAGCAGGGAGGCTTGCTTGCTTCAGTGACTGCGGACTCCAACGTTCCCCGCCTAACTTGCCGGCCTCTCAGCTGCAACTCTAAGCAACTATGTACTATGTTGCAAATAAGAAGCTAAACAAAACCCCAGAAACCAGCCGGACTGAAAGCCAGCTGGACCGCAACATTGTATCAATGTTTTCAGCAGCGAGGCCTCAGAGCTAAAGCTGGCCCAGAATAAAAAAAAAAAAAAAAAGAAAACAAGGAGCGATTGGGAGCTTCAGTTACTCGCCACCTGGAAAACAGCCCTCATCCCCTCACCCAGACTGGCCAGGCATCCCAGTGGGGACCCCCACACTGATCCAGGACACCCTTCAGGGCAAACCAGCCAGCCCCCACCCATGCACCAGGCCTCTATTCTATATAGTAAAAGGGTAATATGCCTCCCGGCACCGGGATCAGCTGAGCAGCGAGGCTCCCGGCACCGGGATCAGCGTGACAGGGGGCAGCGCCCAAACCCCCTGATCGCCCTGCGGTTCTGTGTGTGACAGGGGGCGGGGCCACAACCTCCCTATCCGCCCTGCTCTGTTCATGACAGGGGAAGGCGCCCAACCCCCTGATCAGCCCTGCTCTGTGCCTGATGGGGGGAGCTCCCCAATCCCCTGATCGCCTTGCGGCTCTTTGTGTGACAGGGTGCGGCACCCCAATCCCTGATCAGCCCTGCTCTGTGCCTGATAGGGGGGAGCTCCTCAATCCCCTGATTGCCCTGCGGCTCTGTGTTTGACAGGGTGCAGCGCGCCAACCCCCTTATCGGCCCTGCTCTGTGTGTGACAGGGGAAGGCGCCCCAACCCCCCCCCCCACGGGCCCTGCTTTGTGTGTGACAGGGTAGAGCCATAACCTCCCCATTGGCCCTGCCCTGAGTATGACAGGGTGCAGCGCTCCAACCCCCTGATCCGCCCTGCTCTGTGTGTGACAGGGGGCGGTGCCCCTACTCCCCTATCGGCCCTACTCTGTGAGTGACAGAGGGGAGCTCCTCAACCCCCTGATCGACCCTGCTCTGTGTGTGACAGGGTATGGAGCCCCAACCCCCCTGATGGGCCCTGCTCTGTGAGTGACAGCGTGCAGCGCCCCAACCCCCTGATCGGCCCTGCTCTGTGAGTGACAGGGGGCAGCGCTCCAACCCCCTGATTGGCCCTGCTCTGTGAGTGACAGGGGGCAGCGTCCCAACCCCCTGATCGGCCCTGCTCTGTGCATGACAGGGGATGGCACAGCAACCTCCCCATCGACCCTGCCTTGAGTGTGACAGGGGGCGGTGACCCAACCCCCCAATCGGCCCTACCCTGAGCGTGACTGAGGGTGGCATCGCAACCTCCCGATCCGCCCTGCTCTGTGCATGACGGGGTGGCGCCCCAACTCCCCAATCGGCCCTGCTCTGAGCCTGACCAGGGGCTGCACCTAGGGATTGGACGTGCCCTCTGCCACCCGGGAGCAGGCCTAAGCCAGCAGGTCGTTATCTCCCGAGGGGTCCCAGACTGCGAGAGGGCACAGGCCGGGCTGGGGACCACCCCCCCCCCCGAGTGCACAAATTTTTGTGCACCGGGCCTCTAGTAATAATATAAACTTAAACCTGTTTTTAAAAAGGCACACCTTCCAACCTTAAATTCTTTGATAACTGAGGGTCCTCTTTTTTTTTCTGTAGTTAGTATGCCTTCCTATAAAGGTTTACTGTGCTGGCAACTTCACATTAATAAGCTAGAAGAGTGAATGATCACAGCTTCAGAAGTATTTAGATTGAGTGCATCGCATTTTGGATCTGGACAGGAAGTACACAAATGGTGTGCACATTCTCTGATTATCCATAAGCCTCTCCCTGCTGCGTCCTCTTCTCAGCTGTGTTCCACACAGACAGAGCTGGTGAATAACTCTCCATATATGCAGAAATGTCCTTTTTGAAATCTCTAAGCCATATAGGTTTCTGAATGAAATTGAGAAAACAATTCCTTTTTCTGAATGTTGAGCAGTACTTAAAATACAGTAAAATGTAAGTTAGATTAAAAATATGGCAAGTAGCCCTGGCTGGGTGGCTCAGTTAATGGGAGCATTTTCTCCTACACCAAAAGGTTGTGGGTTCAATTCCCGATCAAGGCTAGGTTTCAGGTCCAATCCCTGGTCAGGGCACACACGGGAGGCAAACCAATCAATGTTTCTCTTACATCATTGATGTTTCTTTTTCACTCCCTTCCTCTCTCTCTCCAAAAAATCAATGAAAACATATCCTGGGGTAATGATTACCAACAAAAATATGACAGGTGTGTACCCTCATTATTTGGAAACTTAAATAAGAATATAGTGTCTAGGACTTTATAGAGGTATTTATGATAAACAATGGTTTGGGGAAAGAATCTCTGTTCTCAATTGAATTCAAATTTAAATTAATGAAAAGTAATCTTTAAGAAGCATGACTGACAAAATAGCTTCTTTTTTAGTGCTAGTACATTTAGAAGCAATCAAGTTATGCAGCAAATTAAGGGGAGAAATGGTTCCCGCTGTCTGAGAATGCACATGGTAAGTAAGGAAGCTTTCCATAATGTTTATGCTCTGGGCTTGGTTGACTCCCTAGCACATCAGAAGAACACAGCCCAGATCATCTGTCCTTCATATTTAATTCAGTTTGTTTGCACACGGCATCTTTCACTCAGTGTTTCCCAAAAAGCAATTTCAGGAAAGATAAAATTATGAGAAAATACTTTTCAGAACTGGATGTGCTGATAACAAAACAAAGGATATGGATAGGATTCTTTGGAGAAATAAAAATTACTCTCCTGTTTTGTTCATGTCTAAGTATTATCTGATTAGTATCGAAGGTTAACATATTCATGCACGGAGATAGCAATTGCTTTCTCTGTTTTCAGAAACTGTGAGAGAAGAGAACAAAGACTCAAAAAAAAGTATATTCAAGAGTCCAAAAAGCTATATTGTATAACCACAAAAACTGATGAAGCTTTGTTTCATTTAAAATAAAACTATGTGATTGAAGGGATGTGTGGGGAAAGAGCAAAAGAAAAGCAAGGATAATTAACTTTATTTATAAAACACATCACGTCCAAAGTGCTGAAAGAATTACAAATAACTAATTAATAGTGCTCTCATGGGTTCCTTGGAGTCCTCTGATTGTTACTTTTTTATTTGGTAAATACAGACAAGAGGAATGTAAAAGGATCTCTCAAATATATTCATTGATTCACTTGTTCAAGAACACTAAGCCACTGCCTTCCTCAGTTTCACTCCTAGGCAATTTTCTCTTCCTGTCCTACTAATAATGGACAACTCAAAGACAACTTGAGTTTATTGTCATAATTATTTTTTCAAAAACTGGATATTTAAAGCCTGGATAAAAGCAAATGTGAAATGGGTGTTATAAGTGGCTCCAATGTACACTTAAGCAAAGTGTGGGGGATCCAATGTAATCTGGAATACATAGATATCACTTCTGCAAGATCCATAGTCTACCTACTTGGAGATTAAAACCAAATTTTGAATGTGAATTCCTCCCTTTCTTTCTGCCCTCCCTTTCTTCCTTCCAAAAGTATTAACTGAACACCTACCATATGCCAGAAACTGTTCTAGGCATTGGAGATACTGCAGTGAACAATACACACACAGACGTGCACACCCACACAAAAAGGTAAATATGTATTTCCAATGATGGCAAAGAAAGTAGTGGGGCGAGAGATGATGCTCATGTGTGTGGGTGTGGCCTCACTGAGGTCACTTTGAAAGAGGTGAGGGAACAAGCCAAGCCTTCCCTCTGCCCATAAGCTTCCTATCTCTCTCTCCCTTCTCCACACAGTGCATTCGCTGACTCCTCTCACCTTATAGTGTGAACATCACTTTCTCTGAGCAGCTTTCTGCAACTGCTCCACTGCAAACTAATCTCTCCCTCTGCTGAAACCCTAGGTACTCATTCATATACTTTATATACTCTCAACCTTATTAGACTACAAGCTCCTTGAGAATCTCTACACTCCTTTTATCACTTCTTGTGGCTTCTGTTATAGTCCTGGACACAGCAATACTAGTATTTCAACCAATGGCTCTGGAATAACTAATTAGTCAATGCTATAGACTAAATGTTTGTACCCACCCCTACCCCATTCATATATTTCAATCTTAAATCCCTGAATGATGGTATTAGGAGGTGAGACCTTTGGGAAATGCTTAGGTCATAAGAGTAGAGCCCTCAAGAGTGGGATGAGTAGAGCCCTCAAGAGTGGGATTAATGCAACTGGCAAAAGCAAGCACATTGTATAGGGACAAATGCACAACCAGTTGCAGAACTTAATATAATTTGTATCATGCTGTGTTGTTTTGGTGTGGCTTCTTCAGTTAACATGATGTTGTGAGATTCTCATAAATCACTGTGTCTGACGGTAGTTTTTTCATTTTCTCTGCTCTATGTTTTTCCTTTATATCGGTATTTTAAGAGTATTTTTAGGTCTTGTGGGGAAGATGCACTTAGAAAGGGAAATACTGACTAATAGACAGTGGGTAACAAGGGTTGGGGCGCAGCTCAGAGACCAGCAGTGAACAGGAGAAGGGCTCCTCTGCTTTCTGGGAGGGAAAGAATTATGACCAGTTGGTTAATATTTTTTCAGTGAAGTAGGCGCTCTCTTCTTGGAGAAGAAAGCAGAAGAGGTGGTGTAGGGAAGGGAAGGGGACACAGAAATTATATGAAATAGCTACTGTTAGGGAAGTTCACAGACTTCCAAGAGACTGCTGAGCCTGGGCAGGACCTGAATTTAAGCGCCCAGAATGTCTGGGGGCAAAGGGCAGTGGGGACACACCACCTGGAATAGAATTCCTTCTGCAGCCACAGGCATCCTCAGTTTAACAGCAAGGGAGGGAGGCAATATGTAGTATAATGATGAGCTTAAACAACTATATAAAAACTCTGGCTCTGCTACTTACTGGTAGCCAGTAAGATGGCTAATCCTCCCAAACCAACCACAGTTTCCTCATCTATAAAACAGAGATAATATTTATTTTAAAACATTTGTTGTGATAATTATATAGAGCATCATATGTCAAAATCTTGGCATGCAGCAACAGAGACCCAATTTTGAAGTGTCATTAAAAAAAGTTCTCAATGGAATAATAATAAAACCACAATGATATTGTTCAAAAGCATATTCTCCATGCCTATCCTGGGCTAGCTGGAGAATGCTGAGTATACTCATGGAAAGAATGCCTAATATTCTGTATTAGGGACATAAGAAGGGAAAGATGGCCCTTACATTTACTATATCAGATGTGCTTAAAAGAGCATCAGTCAGCCACCAGCAAAGGCAGCCAAGAAAGACAACCAATGACAGGGGTGGGTGCACGGGCTCAGACCTGAATGCCAGATGAAATATCTGTCCTCTCAACCTCCCATCTGAGAGGCTATGAGGGCACATGCCAGGAAAGGTTGGAAAGGTTTAAAACTACAATGGGAGGGGCTTAGGTCACTTCTTCAGCCTCATCTGTCACCCTTCATCCCCATCATCACCACCCACCTCCAAGCTCCAGGTATTTAAACTTAAGTGCAATCACACACACAGATGCAGGCATGCATGCACGTACCACACTTATTTTGGGTCCTGGCTACTCTCTCTTACTGGAGTATTCCTCCTTTCCCCTTTGCCTGGTTAAATCTTACTCATACTCTGCACTCAGGGAGGACAACCCCTTTTCTAGGAAACTCCTTGAAACCCTTAGACTGGATCAAGAACCCACTCATACACAGTTTCCCAAACACACCATTCTCATGCCCTTTGATTAATATTATAGGTATTCATCTCCTTCCCTAGACTGTGAGCTTCTAGAAACAGGAGTAGATTGTATACCTAGCACAGTGCTGGGCATATGAAAGGCATTCAGGCCCTAACTGGTTTGGCTCAGTGGATAGAGTGTCGGCCTGCAGACTGAAGGGTCCCGGGTTCGATTCCAGTCAAGGGCATGTACCTTGGTTGCAGGTACATCCCCAGTGGGGGGTGTGCAGGAGGAAGCTGATAGATGTTTCTCTTTCATCAATGTTTCTAACTCTCTATCCCTCTCCCTTCTTCTCTGTAAAAAAATCAATAAAATATATATTTTAAAAAATAAAATCCTATCTAATAAAAGAGTAATATGTAAATTGACCATGACTCCAACACACAAGATGGCCGCCTCCATGTGGTCAAAGATGGCCGGCAGGGGAGGGCAATTGGGGGTGTTCAGGCCAGCAGGGGAGGACAGTTGGGGGGAACCAGGACTGCAGGGGAGGGCAGTTGCGGGGGGGACCAAGGTCTGCAGGGGAGGACAGTTGGGGATGACCCGGCCTGCGGGGGAGGGCAATTAGGGGTGACCAGGCCAGCAGGGGAGGGAAGTTAGGGGTGACCGGGCCAGCAGGGGAGGGCAGTTGGGGGTGATCGGGCAGGCAGGTGAGCAGTTAGGCGTCAGTCAGGCTGGCAAGGGAGTGGTTTGGGGGTGATTAAGCAGGCAGGCAGGAAAGTGGTTGGGAGCCAGCAGTCCTGGATTGTAAGAAGGATGTCCGACTGCCCGTTTAGGCCCGATCCCTTGAAGGGTCCCAGACTGGAGAGGGTGCAAGCTGGGCTGAGGGACACACACACCCCTGTGCATGAATTTCGTGCACCGGGCCTCTAGTAAATAAAATAAAAGGCATTCAGTAAATGCTTGTTTATGAAAGGATGAAAACTGTATGAAAAAAGAAAGAAACATAAGCCATCACAGGTGATATATTTTTGTTAATAACAAATAATTATTTTAATTGAAGATGTAAATGAAAAATTTTAACTATTTTTAAGTCATAAATTTCTAGTGTTTTTCTTGAAGCTCCTACCTATCTCAGTCAGAAGAAACCCTAAGACACACAAAAATCTCATTAGCCACTGATGTAGCCTTATTTTTTAACATTGTTAAGTAACAATAGAAGTAACTGATTACATGAACACCAAGTGCTTCATTTTTTTAGGGGCTTTCCACTCACTTTCCTGTATTATAGAAGAGCAGGACTCAATCATTGGTACAAATGTTCCCATCAAGGTACACTTACACATTGAAATGTATACCTGGCATTTCCTAATGAGTCTGGCACAGTTTGTTTTGTTACCAGATAGCATCCTTCCCTTCAAAGCACCTCCTTTACAAGGCTGATCTGTGCCTGTCCTGGAGTCTGTATCTGTTCTGAGTGACAAGCAGCCAGCCCATCACCGAATTCCTACCATTTACTAACAATATTAGCTATATGAAGTCACAGGAAAGAAAAGAAGAACATTGTTTCTTTTGCCACCAGCAGCTTGCTTGATTTTTTAGAAATATAACAGCTGAGGATACTGTGCTGAAATTCTTAGCACTTATATCTGTGAACAAAACTTAGGACCTGTTTGGAGCTACTGTCAAAAGGAACCATCAGTGCTGAAAGGGTAGGAGCGTGGAAACACTGACCATACACTGGTAGCAAATAGACGGCATGTGCAGCCACAGAGTCTCCTCGTACTCAGGATATAACACCAGTTTGCTGCTCAAAAAACATCGTTCTTAGTTCTTTTAAAAATATTTTTTCCATGTTTGAATTACCAGCAAAGAATTCTTAGATAATGTGTGGGTGGCAGGGATGAGAGAGACAGGCTTGTGTGTCTGCCGTTTACTGTTCAGGAAATACTCAAAGTAGTGGTACAGGCTATTTCATCCTTCTTTAGATTTTTATCTTCTACTAGAGGCCTGGTGCACAAAATTCATGCACTCGGTGGGGTGGGGGGAGAGGGGGTCCCTCAGCCTGGCCTGCGCCCTCTCACAGTCCAGGAGCACTCGGGGGATGCTGTCAGTTGGACATCCTTAGCACTGCCGTGAAGGCAGGAGAGGCTCCCACCACCACTGCTGTGCGCCAGTTGTGAGCCCAGCTCAGGGTTTCTGGTGGAGCGGCGCTCCCTCTGTGGGAGCGCACGGACCACCAGGGGCAGCTCCTGTGTTGACTGTGAATTCGTGCACCTTGAAAGGAACTGTGGGCCAGGAGGCTGCAGTGGGCACAGGGGCAGGTCTTAGCACATCCGCTGTGCGCCCCTCCAGCCCCTCCTCCCGCAGCCCCTGGTCCCCTGTCTGCTGGCAGCTCCACTCCTGCTGTGGCCGCTCCCACACCCTGATGGCACCAGCCCTGCTCGCACCCCCTGAAGGCGCGGAGCAATTGGGGCTGGCGCCAGCAGCAGGTGCGAGTGGCAGCTGCTTCCCCAATCTCCTCTCAGGAGCAGGGGAAAGTGGAGAAGCCCTGATGGGCGATTGGGACCGGCAGCTGCCACTCACACCCGCTGATGGTGCCGAGCAATCGGGGCCGGCACCGGGCACCGACAGTGGGTGCCAGCAGTGGCTCTGGTGCCAGCAGCCGGTGCAAGCAGGAGGGGCACCAGCAGCAGGTGCAAGCGCCCAGTGGGCCTGCGGCACATGGGAGCAAAGAATTTTCAGTAACCACCACAGGCTTGCATAGATGACAGCGACCAGTGCCCCACCTTGGTCTGGCACCCCTGCTCACCTGGTCCACCATCCCACCACAGCTGATGCCCACCATGTTCCATGCACGCCCCTTGGTGGTCAGCGCACGTCATAGCGACCGGTTGTTCAGTTGTTCTGGTTGTTCCGCTGTTTGGTCTATTTCCATATTAGCCTTTCATTATATAGGATTTTACTACCTAGTTTAAACAGCACAGAAGCCTGGCCAAATACCACTTGACAGAAGACTGCGTGCCTCTTTCATGTGTGTGGGAGGTGCATGTGCTTATTAATTCCAGGATAAAAACCATGGTTTTTCATGAGATATAAATTTTACTAAAAGGAATTTAAGGTCAGGTTTAATTATCCTAATATGCCTGTCTGAAAGACCTGCTGTCTCATAGAAGAAAAAAGCCATATTTCTACCCACCCAACATCAAGCGTTAAGTAAGCAAAAACAGGCCAAGAGCTGGAAAATGTAATCCCGAACACAAGGCCAAGAAGCAAGGGTTCTCATTCCTAATGCAGGGAAGTTGCATCGTTTTACTGTGTTCTGTTTGCTAATTTTTAATCCAAGATAGAGACCAGCAAAGCAGATAAAACCTAAGATGAGTACTGTGGACTATGAAACCCCAATGGGCTTAAAATAGCATAGGTGGGTTTTGAACCTCACTAAACTGTGTGGCTCTGAGACTATACTCAGAGTAAGCCTTGGAAGCTGGTCAAGATGCCCAGGGCTGGGTGAGGTCATTGGCAGCCTTTGCACTGGATAATTTTGATTCCCCTGGAAACAAATTTCTATGGAGAGGAAGAGATTGGAGGGCTTCCTTCTCACCCGGTGTCATGTCAGACTGCTGATGGGTTTACCAAACTGAGAGGGTCAACTTGTAGGAACTTATGAGTCATGTTAGCTGGGGAGGCTACTTCAATTCCTTTTAGCTTTTGCAACATGTTTTATTGAAGTAGACCTTACAGAATGCGGAGATCATAACTTGCTGTCACAAACTGAACACACTCTTGTCACAAGCACCAAATCAAGAAACAGAATATTACCCCACAGCCTCTCCATTCCCTCTCCCAGTCACTCTCACAGGATAACCACAGTTTATATAGTAGTAAATTTTGCCTGTTTTTGCACTTACATTAATAAAAATCATTAAGTATTATTTGTGTTTGGATCAAACATTTCAGTCAATGCTACATTTGTGAGCTTCATCCATTGTTGCATGTAGAGCCTGTTTCTTCTTGCTGTATAGCTAGCACCCACTGTATGAATATGACACAATTTATCCATTCACTGCTGATGGGCATTTGGGTTATTATAAATGTGCTGCTATAAAAGTTCTGGTACATGTCTTTTAGTGAACTTATGCATACATTTCTGTTGGGCATTTATCTTGGAATGGAATTTCTCTATCTTTCTAAGTTAATTTAGGTGTGTACTACATAATTTATGCTTACTATATTTTACAAAAGGCCTCCAAGACTAAAATCCATTTTTTACCTGCAGAATTATTGGTTCGCCATTCATACTTGAACCTTTTGCAGAATGTATTATTATAATAATTGTGTTTATTTTAGTAATCAGCATGATCGTTTGCAGATACATGGTACCACATTTACTCTGCATTATTGTTCTGGAATTTGTAATGCAATTGTAAGAAATCCTGCACAGTTGTAACTGAGGAATTTGGAAAATTCAGTAATAACAAGCTAGTTCTTATAAACAGGCAATGCACTGCCTCCATCTGGCTCCATATAAAGGCAGGCAAGTAAACAATAAGTATGACATATGTGGATACTGATTATAACAGCAGAAGTTGGAATATGATGCTGTATTATATCATCAAAATGGGAATAATCGAGACCAAGGGATAATAAGATCATCATACCTAACTTCATATTTTCATAACTAAAGCTTTTATTTCAGATTTCTGATTTGTACATTGTTTTTATATTACTTTATGTTTTGAATTTCACCCATTCCTCTACCTCCCTCCCCTTTGGCGATCAAAGCTTGTTCTCTATATCTGTTTGTTTTGTTTTGTGTTTTAGATTCCACATCTAACTGAAATCATATGGTTTTGTCTTTCTCAGTCTGACTTATTTCACTTAGCATTATTTGTTAGTTTTTATTGATAATTCATGTTTTATATGATGTACTTTAACAGCTCTACATACCAAAGTGGAAGCAGACATTTAGGTAGCTTATATCTCTGCTATTTTCTATAAAAAATTATGAGTACCTCCTACAGCTGTCTTTAAGAGTCCCTCTCCCTCTCCATCTCTCCATCTCTCTATTTTGGAGTTCTTTACAGTCTCCTAATCACCTGCTTATCCAGGAGTAACAGGTTTGTATGTCATTTAGTATCAATTTCCCTTTCTGACATATGTACTTGCCAGTAGAAAAAAGAGTACCAGAGGAGTAATTACAAGACATTTACTTCAAAAGCAGTCACTTATTAGCTGTGCCATGATAAGAAGATACAATCTGCCCAAGACTTACTTTTTTTGATTCATAAAATAAAAAATTTAAAACTTACATTATAGGGCTGTTCTATGTAATAATTAAGATAATGCATGTGAAAACATTCTGTAAGTGGTTAAATAATATGAAAATATAACATATTATGATTGTTATTATGATCTTGTAAAACAGACTCTTTCCAAAGGAAAAACATCATAAAATTTTGTATCAAACTTAGTATACCCTACTGTCTACCTGCAAGTAATTTCTTAAAATTGTCACATACCGCTTAACAACAGGGATATATTCTCACTTGGAGTGTGGGTGAATTTCCCGCCAAAATATAAGATGGCTCTGTCTTTTGGTTTTGTTCCATCCACCAAAAGGGTGGATTACAAACAACATATTATGATTGTTATTATGATCTTGTAAAACAGACTCTTTCCAAAGGAAAAACATCATAAAATTTTGTATCAAACTTAGTATACCCTACTGTCTACCTGCAAGTAATTTCTTAAAATTGTCACATACCGCTTAACAACAGGGATATATTCTGAGAAATGCATCATTAGGTCATTTCATCATTGTGTGAACTCCATAGAGTGTACTACACAAACCTAGATGAGATAGCCTAATACATGATATAGGTTCAAACTTGTATAGGTAGAGCCTATTGATCCTAGGCCTCAAGACTGTACAGGATGTTACTTTGCAAAACAACACGAGATATAACCAAGCAAAAGAAGGAATGATGCAATGAAAACACATAGTAAACATGAGATGAATGAAGTTGCTGCCTGTATGACGCAGCATAATAAATACATAAACTGGTAACATACTTATTTAGTATTATTGTGAAGTGTTCTGTATTGTATATAATGGGACCTGCTATTCTTTTACAGACTGGCAGGGCAGTAGCTTGGTTTGCACCAGCATGAACTTAGGCATTGTGCTATAACATTACAACTGCTTTGATGCCACTTGGTGATAGGGATTTTTCAGCTCCATTACAACCTTATGTGACTACTATCCTATATATGGTCCTTTGCTGACTGAAATGTTTTTATGTGACACATGACTATAAGTTGTATTATCAACATTATTCTTATTCACAAAAGGAAAACTGGCCCTGACTACATTATCTACTTGGTTTTAGACATCACTTTTTAACAATGATGTTTATTTAAAAATTTTAAAAACAGAGTCTCCATAATAACGATGTACCTAAGCTTAGATTATAAATAAGAAAAAAAACTATAGAGAGTGATAAACTTCCCAGGCTTAGGAATGTTACCTTTTGGGAAAAATAATCCATTTTAATTCACATTACTGAGTTTCCCTGGTTTTCAGATTAGCTAGCACAAATCCTTCAACAATTTGAGTAACGCCAGGAAATCACAGCAAGTTAAATATGGAATTACAATTTTTTTCAGTGTCTAGCAGATAATGGGAGAATTGTTAATATTGATTCTTGAGGTATTTTTAAGAAAGGGGTTATTCCAACCCAGTTCCTTCTACTAGCAACAGTTTTGCAATTATGGACCTTACATTTGAAATACAAAAAGTCACTTCTAACTAATATAAAATCTATAACATACAGACACAATGGTCATGAAACTTATCAACCAGATATTACCTCATTAATGTATCTAAAACAATTACAACACAAGGAACTAATTGATATTTTATTATCTGACTAGAGGCCCAGTGCACGAGTTTGTGCGCTAGTGGGGTCCGTTGGCCTGGCCTGTGGGATCGGGCTGAAACAAATCAGCTCTCCGACATTCCCTGAGGGGTCCTGGATTGTGAGAGGGTACAGGCCAGGAAGAGGGACCTCGCCAGTGTACTATCGGGGCCGAGGAGGGACGTGGGAAGTTGGCCAGCCAGGGAGAAATCATTGGAGGGCTCCAGGGCCTGTCTGGCCTGTCTCGCTCAGTCCTGATTGGCTGAACCCCAGCAGCAAGCTAGCCTACCAGTCAGAGCATCTGCCCCCTGGTGGTCAGTGCATGTCATAGCAAGTGGTTGAGCGGCCTTAGCATATTACGCTTTGACTGGTTGAACGGATGACCGGACAACCAGACACTTAGCATATTAGGCTTTTATTATATAGGATTATACTCATGGCAAAAAAATATATATATAAGGCCTGAAAAATGAAACAGACCTAACGCATATTATTTTGTAGTTGGAGTACAAGTGGTTTTTATTTATTTTTGAGTACTTCAAACATTACCCAAAATGTTATTGATCGTTGATCGTGGACTAATATTGTAATATAATAGTACCAATTTTAAAATAATAACATGGTAATATTTCTATTTTTTATGATAATAAGTTTTCTTCATTTATATTTTACTTTGATTTTGCTTTTTAAGGTGATTTAAAATTACATGATATCACCTCCGGTTAATTGCTATACACTGTTCTCACATCAAAGTAAACCAAAGCCATATATGCTTCCATCATAATAAGATACAGCATATACAGTCTTGGCAATTCTTGTAATTTGAAATTTTGTACTTAGGAAAACCCTTAGAATGTGTCGAAGAACAGAGTATCTTTGGAAATGAACACTTCAGTTGCTATAAAACTAAACATTCCATATGTAATCTTCCTTAAAGTTAGGAAAAATAACCCAGAGAATTCTCATATAATAATTTCCAAGTTCAGTAAATCAGACATATACATTAACCTTCAAGAATTTTATAGTAATGGGTAGAAGTGATTTAAAGATCCATGGCTGATCTTCTCTGTTACTTCATCAAAGCGTTTACTAAACTGGGTAATAAATCATTAGAGAATTAAATGTGTTATGTAAAGTCATATACTCTTTTTCTTTTTACTTGTTGAAGTAAAAATACATCTGCAAGTTTATTTTTAAATTTCCACCCAGTTCAATTTCACTATGTGGTAACATAATGTCAAAGAAAATGACAGGCCAAGTGACAAAGGAATCAGATAAATGTGAACACATGCCATTAAGGAACTCTCTTGGCATGCTAAAAGTTTTAACTGAAAGTGACAATAAATTAAGAAGTACCGTGATTGTAAAATGAAAACCCTGCCTTTGAAAATCCTTTCTACATAGTATTCAGTCATTATAAATTCATAAAATTTACAGAGCCAAACTAAACAAAACAGTCATTATGCAAAATTATTATTTTCTATGTATAGCAAGAAGAAGGTGTACAGGGGAACTCACTTAGAGATGCAATATGGCTCTAGTAGCAAAGGCATCTGGGAAATGTTGGACTCTTGTGTTTAACCTTCTGTGGCCTCAGGCTTCACTAACTACCCAGAAAACCAGAATGCAGTCCAAAGATAAAGGCCATGCCCCCAGAAGGAGATTAATGCATGTATACAGTGTGGAGAACTGCCTGATGTTATCTGTTAACTTAGAAATGCATTGTTCTTTCTGGTGGTCTAAGCTACTACCCACCATATGTTTTTACTATTAACCCCTTATAAAAGAGACCCTGAGCTAGGAGGGGGTGGATTTATTCCAGGCTGCTACCACTGGGAGTGAAGCTGCTTTGTTCGTAAATGTAAGCTCCTAATAAAGCTCTTATTAATTTGAATAAGGCTATGTGTCAGTTCTTTGGAATTGACCCTAAATTTAGACTTTTGGGGCTTTCCTCCAACAAGGTGCTATTATGCTCAGGTAGAAGGACTACAGAGAATTAGAAATAAAGTAATATGTTCTTAGCTGAATTATTATTTGGGGGTAAACAAAGTTTTAAGTATAAGTTAGAGAAAACATAGCAGATTGGAAATGTGAACTCATCCTTTCTCCTTGATAATAGATCCTTTGTCGTACTGCTAAAAAGTGAATAAATGAATGAAAGTGCATAAAGACAAGGCATGAAAGAAGAAATGATAGCAGATAAAATAATTTAACAGTTTTGAAACTGGAAAATGGATAAGCTGTGAGTCAAGAGTCTGAAAGGGAGGATGCCATAAAGACATACCGGGGGGAAATTTGGAAGATCATCTCTGCTGAAAGGAGCTTACTCAGAAGAAGGGGCCCATCATGGTGACTAGGGGCTCTTTGGTGTTGGCCAGGCCCTTGCCTGACTACAATCCATGAAGCTCACTGACTGTCAGGCCCTAACGTACCAGCTTTCTGGCACCTTACTCTCAAGAGTGAACACAAGCAAACACTGCCAAGATTTAGAAATGCCTTTCATATGGTAGAAGCAAGCTGGCTAACCTAACCAAAAAACAAAAACACAAGTACCTGCAGGAAAAGTCGATCCAGGGAGCAGGAAAACAAGAGCCTCAGAAATTGTCAGAGTTAAGAAAAGACCCACAATTCACCAAATAAGAACAGGATGCAATGAAAATCAAATCAGAGAATAAGGATTCATTCTCACAAACTGAAAAAAAAAATCATAGAACCATTAAAAATACCAATCAAGGGACTGGAAGACAAGGTTGAGGAAATCTTCCACAGAAGAGAACAAAAGATAAGGAATTTAAAGTGATGAGAGAAAATCCAAGCGTCAGTGCAAAAAAGCAACAGAAAACATAAAAAAGAGCATATTTAAGCAATAATATAGAAACACTTCCCAGAAATAAAGGACATAAGTTTCCACATTGAACCAATGAATGAAGGCTCATTTCAGAACACAAGAAAGTTCTGAAAATATGTGACCGGTGAGATTGTTGGGGTAGGTAGAGGAAGAATAATCCTTTTTGTGAATTGAAATCTGAAATGCCTTAAATATTCTGATGAAAATGTTTCCAGTTGGAATTCTATCCACAACTAAAAAACTGTGGATCAGGAAAGATAAAAATGTATTCTGCTATACATACTTACCTACCACAAATCCTATCCCAAAAAGCTAGGAAAAAATAAAGCAGTGAAAAGAAGACTCAGAATCCAAGAAACAAAGGCTCTAACAGAAGGGAGGTAAAGGGAATTCCAGGAGGCAGGTAAGTCCTCATAAGATGGTTGTTTATCAAACCTGCAGAGAAACCAATTCAGAATGGGACACTGGGGGGCAAGGACAGGGCCCCAGGAGGATCACCTGCTTTGGGGAGATGTTGATTAGTGGACCATCAGGTATGTCCAACTGCAGCTGAGAAGGGCTTTAGAGGTGAGAGATAACTAAGCAGGAGTCTGAGCCTGCCCCAGAGCAGGGCTGAGATGGGTCAGAGGTCGGATGGAGGAGTTTGTGTTCCAAGGACAAAATGTGATGCAACCATGGAGTGTTCTCTCAAAACCCACTGAGAAGCAGGAGGAGGGAGGAGGAAACACTATCCTTGAGGAAAGGCTACTCCCAAGGATGACAGGAGCTAGGTCTCAGAAGTCAAGAGCCCTCGGGAGTTCCACAGGCCTCTTACTTACCCTACAGGAGCCCTGCTTTATCACAACAAAGGCTAGGGCGGGAGAAGAGCCATGACCCAATCACAGAGGTGGCACCTCTAGCAGCCCTGTGAATCGTGAGGGTGGAGATATAATACATTGTGCCTTCTAGTTCCCTTAAAATGCCCCATTCTTCTCACTATCACATTTGTTCAGTACAGTATTTATTCTTTTCTAAGTGTCATAGAATGCCTTGGTTTAAACTCTTCTTTCTTTTTACATTCTAGTTTCTTCAGAAGTTATGAGGCCAACCATTAAAAGCCACTTGGTCGAAAAAATAATGTCATATATTATCAATACTATTCATAATTAGATATTACAAGTAGGAACAGTCAGGCCTCATACTAGATGAGAAAAGTTCAGGGAAGCTGTGGGAATAAAGTGGAAATGTCCATTGTGACTTTGTTCACAATGTTTTCAGAATCCAAGTAGGAAAAGGAGAATGAGCTACACATGAGAACAGTGTGAGAACAGCTGTGATGAAGTGGAAGAGGCCTTGAGTAAGCTACTTTGGCAACCTTTAGGAGCTGTCCAGGGTGGTTTTTGTTATTCCAGCCCCAGAGCTACAGGAGAAAACTCCAGAGAGTGCTACTGGACAGGCCAACTGCAACGTGATGGTCTGGCTAACTTAGAGGATACTGATTCAAGTTGAGAAGAGGCACTAAGATGGCCAATTGTTTCATCTGGAAAAACATGCACTCAAAAATCTACTATGAGAAGGCAGAACATGGTAAACTCCCTTAGGGAACTTTATCTGCTGTCCAGTATGGCAGCCACTAGCCATACGTGGTTATTGAGCACGTGAAATGTGCTAAGTGAGGAACTAAATTTTAATTTTATTTAGTTTTAATTATTGTTTAATTTAAACAGACACATGTGACTAGTGACTACCATATTGGACTTTGCAGTTCTAGATTTAAAAACAAAACAAAGACACACACACAAAATAAAAGCCCGAGGAATGTTATTTGTAGCCACATACCCCATAGTGGTCTGGAAAGTGGTTCAATCAAGTCCAACAGGGTCCTCACCTAATATAGACCATCCTCCCAATGATATGATCGCTTCTCTCTTTTCCATCCTCTACATGTCCTTTACTCTCTCTTCTCCTTCCCTCATAAAACACTACAGCATCTCTACCAGGTCTATCTCACTCTCATCCATGACTCCTACACATCTAAACATATAACAAAGGTATCTGTAGATATTCAGTTTATTTGTTATGGATATTCTTCTTTTTAAGTGCTAATATTACATTTACATATATAACATTCACATAGGCTCTTTGGGAGTGTTTACCATTATTTCTTACACGAATACTTGTTTTGATTTGTTTAGAACTGTTTCAAACACAGGTTTTCGGAACTGCAACCACTTCATCAAACAAGGACTTCTATTGTATATCTGTTATTCAAACATATGTTTTCTTGCTTCACATTTTATATGATTTATTCTTTTCTCTTTATACTTCTCTATATTTTCTTAGGCAAGATATCTGTTTGCTGGACAAATTAGATGTCAGCTCTGTTCAGTTTTAATTTAGATATTCTGTAACTAGGTAATTCATCTATCTATCATTTTACCAATTGATGGGAACAAAACAGGCAGTAAGAGCTTATATACATTTATTTGTATGTATTTTTCATTATAAGCACCATATTTTCCATACTGTTATCACACATTTAAAGCACAGGTATATTCTGCAACATAACTCCACATTTATTACTTTCCATTCTAGCAAAGAATTATCTCATCTCCAAATGCATAAAAAAATAGAGAAAAAGAAATAGGGGCAAGGTGAGAACAAGAGGGGAAAAGACAAGAGGTTCTGGAATTTCTCTAAAGAAAGCAAGACGCAGCAGCTGTTTGAAGAAAATTCAGGACTGGGGTGGGACCCAGATGGTAAGTATATCCTATGGAGGGTGTGCTTAAGGAATCAGTTAGAGAGCAGAGGCACTGGGAAATGATGTGGGTTTGGGCAAGACCTCGGGGGTCCAGCAGGCTCTGGGAAGGCAGAGGTGAGCAGACAGCAAGAAATGTCAAAGAAGGGCTTTAGGCACAGAGAAGGCATTATGATAGGGGGATGTCTGGCTTCACACGAGTCATTGATGATGCTACCAAAAGCCGATAGCCTGCATAATGTTTTAATTCATCTCTGAAAAAATTTAAAGAAGAAAATATTTTACCTGTGATGTCCTGAATACCGTGGGCCCCGGATATGGCCTATTCCTCGGCAGCCTGGAGTAGGACAGACAGCTTGGCCTGGCAGGATTTTCACATTGTTTGCTCCTTCAGGAAGTAAAAGAAACACCCTTAGCAAAGAAGAACTGGAAAGACTAAAATATGTAAATGATATTCATTGAGACTTTATAAATTAAAAACATGTATTGGGTACTTGTGATGTTTTATAAAATGATTGAGCAGAAAATATCATTGCTGTAATAGATAACACTAAAAGCAACTAATATCAGAGGCAGAGCAAAATAAATAAACACTGAAGAAATTATTTAAAAAAAACACAACAGTGTGAGAATATTCATTATCTCTTTCAGAGAAGAGTACTGGCAAAAGCAATACAGCCATGAGGTGAGAATGTGAGGAGGTGACGTCTAGTTTGTGGTTTCCCATTATACTACTGCCACTGACCACAGCAAGGAACCCCCAAATGCTAGACAGAAACAGGGTGAGCAATTGTGCATGCCAAAGACAGCGAACCAATGGGGCCCTACATGTGCTTCCTCAATCAGTTGTCACAGTTATCTGAAGAACTGCCTGACCCATACCACACACACACTATGCACACCACCCATACCACACACCACACACACCACAACCACATACCACACACACATAACATACCACACCCACAACACCACACCATACACACCACACACACCACACTATACTATATATAACCACTTCAGAGATGAAGTCTGTCAAGCACAAGAAACAATTCATCTCTAAAGATTACCAGGATTTAACCCCCTTGCTCTGTTCTGAGACTTTCCTCAGTCTGCTCTCTCTCATTTTCCCTCTCTCCAACACAGATATCAGCTCCTAGAATGCTCTACCCCCTACTGTCAGACATCTGGGTCTCACTTCCCTGACAGTCCCACATTCTCCTTCTCTCTCCTCAGCTCTCGTACTTCCACTTCCTGTGCAAGCTCCCCATTTCCTGTCCTCATTTCACGTTTTCTCTTTTCCCACTCTAACTCTGTCTGGCTGCTGCCTGAAGAGAGTATATTCTGAGCTTTCTTCCAGAGAAAATGTTCACTTTCTCAGCCCCATGTGTCTCAGAATTGGCAGGGAAGCCAGGGCCCCCCTCTCCTCCCAGCATCTCTTCTGGACCACATTTCTTTCATGTTCTTCAATACTCCAGTTCTTCTGAGGCTGACTCCGTGGGGCTCCCTCACCACTGGCCCTCTCATTGCTCACACCTGTCTGCCTGCCAGCCAGGCCACTCAGAGAAGACTGCAGCCCTCACTCACTGTGTTCCATTCTGTCCCAGCTCCAGCAATACCGAGGCATCTCAATATGCACAGTCATAGCATCTAATCTGCTGCCCTCACAGATCATTAACCAACTCATCTCCAGTGGCTTCTTCCCTGAATCCATCTGGGCCAAACACAAGTAAAACCCTCTGGATCTTGTCAGCACTAAAATGACACTGCATCTAAAATCACTAAGCAAACAGTCCATCTAACTACAAAATCTTGTCCTTCCAGATTGCATGCTCAGGTATCCCACCCAATTCCTGATGATGTTTTCAACACCACTAGAATTCCCAGGCCACTAATTTCCCTTCTTTTTCCACCATCAGTCATCAATCCCCACTTACCGTAACTCCCTTCCCTCATCTTAGATTCTATCAACCAGTATTTGACCCTCTATTGCAAATAACTTAAGTTCCCTTCCCTCTCTGACCTTATCACAAGTGCTTGGGGGGTGGGAGAAGCCAACCATGGATCAAATGTACTATCCTGCTGCTCTGTGTTTTGTGCAACTAAGTTCGCCTGGGAAAAATTACACAACAGTGCAGACTGTTACCAAAACTACTTCCTCTCTTCAATACCACATGGACTCCTCTAAACTCTCCAAACCTTCCACCAACCTCCACCCTTCAGCTGTCAGTAGCTGAGTTTGCCTGCTACTTCAATGAGACACCAGGAGATCGCCCTCCTGTGCACCATCTTCCTCCTTCCTTCCCATCACAATGCAGGAACAATTCCCTCTCCAATCACCATTTATGTTGAGTCATAGCTACCTCATTCTCCAGGATCTTTAGGTGATTGGATATTCTAATCACTCCTGGACTTTTGAATCCTTTTTTACCAACATTTAAACCTACTCCAGTTTCTCCAATTACAAAAAGAAATGAAGACAAAAACAGAAAACAAAAGCTTAAAACTGCTTGGCACCCATATTTCCCGTTACTGCTGTTCACTCTTTCCCCCTTCATAGACAAATTTCTCAGAGAAGTTATCTTTATTTCTTCACATCTTGCTTCTCAAATCACATCATTCTATTTTCTGAGGTTAGTAATGACCTTTATGTATTAAGCCCAACATACACTGCAGAGTATGCATTACACTAGATATCTTGGTACTATTAATCACTGTCTCCTTCTTGAATTGTTACTGTCCACTGGCTTTGGTGACATCATACTCTGACAATTTCCCTTTGCCAGCTTTCCCTTCTCTAGTTAACCTTAAAATGTCACAGAGCACCACATTTTGTTCTTGGGCTATCCATTTCAACACTCCATTTATCAACTGTGCTACACATGCTCATAGACTATAGCCCCGACATTCCTTATGTTCCAGACCAATACTTCTAACTCCATACATTCAACTCCAATGCACCTCCACTGGGATCTCTCAAAGGCATTTCAAAGTCAACATGTTCAAACTGAAGTCATCATCTTGTCCCCCAACCTTCTTTTCTGCTAGAGCTGCTCATGCCAATAAATCACATCACACTCCATTCCAGAAACCTGGAATAATTCTTGACATCTCTTCTCTTTCATTTCACTCTGCCTCAACTTCCAATCGATTCTCAATCTCTTACATATTTATTTAGCCAGCCAATTTTTCTTCATCACTACTGTGACTGGCCTAATCCAAGTCATCATCATCTCCTTGGAGCATTTCTTTTTTTTATTTTTTATTTTTTATTTTTTTATTTTTTTATTTTTTTTATTTTTCGCTAAAAGTATTACAAAGGGTACTACATAAGTGTCCTTTTTCCCCCCCACCCTTGACAAGCCCCTGCCCTCCCTTACCCCCCAGTGTCTTATGTCCATCAGCCATGGTTATATGGATGCATACAAGTCCTTCGGTTGATCTCTTACTCCCCTCCCTCCTGTCCCCCAACCCTCCCCGGCCTTCCCACTGCAGTCCGACAATCGGTCTGAGGCAGCTCTGCCACTGTATTTATTATTGTTCAAAAGTTTGTAATGGTCTTAATTATCCATGAAAGAGTGAGATCACGTGGTATTTTTCCTTCATTGACTGGCTTGTTTCACTTAGCATAATGCTCTCCAGTTCCATCCATGCTGTTGCAAATGGTAAGAGTTCCTTCTTTTTTACAGCAGCATAGTATTCCATCGTGTAGATGTACCACAGTTTTCTAATCCATTCATCTACTGATGGGCACTTAGGCTGTTTCCAGATCTTAGCTATGGTGAATTGTGCTGCTATGAACATCTGGGTTCATATATCCTTTCTGATTGGTGTTTCTGGTTTCTTGGGATATATTCCTAGAAGTGGGATCACAGGGTCAAATGGGAGTTCCATTTCCAATTTTTTGAGGAACCTCCATACTGCCTTCCATAGTGGCTGCACCAGTCTGCATTCCCACCAGCAGTGCACAAGTGTTCCTTTTTCTCCACATCCTCTCCAGCACTTGTCGTTTGTTGATTTGTTGATGATGGCCATTCTGACAGGTGTGAGATGGTACCTCATTGTTGTTTTGATTTGCATCTCTCGGATGATTAGTGACTTTGAGCATGTTTTCATATGTCTCTTGGCTTTCTGAATGTCCTCTTTTGAAAGGTGTCTATTTAGATCCTTTGCCCATTTTTTGATTGGATTGTTTATCTTCTTTTTGTTAAGTTGTATGAGTTCCCTATAAATTTTGGAGATTAAGCCCTTATCAGATATGACGTTGGCAAATATGTTTTCCCACGAGGTGGGTTTTCTTGTTGTTTTGTTGATGGTTTCTTTTGCTGTGCAGAAGCTTTTTATTTTGATGTAGTTCCTTGGAGCATTTCTGTAGCCATTCTTGACTCAGTCCAACCTATTCTACTTGCAACCAGAGTGCCATTTTCAAAACATGTCTAATCTAAGCAATAGATTCTTATTGATGTTTGGATTACATCCAAAATCCACATCCTGATCTACCTGATCTGATTCCTATATACCTCTTCAGCTATATCTCACTTGATTTTCCCCCATATTCAATATTCAGCATCCAAACTGGTCTCTTCCTGTCCCTTAACCTACCAGGTTATTCCACACTGGAGAGCATGTGCATGTTGGGATGACCTTCCTATTTCTAAGCCTAGATAACTCCCATTTATATTTCAGATCACAGCTATATTTCACTTCCTCAGACTGCCTTCCCTAGAGTATGTTAGGTTCCCATTTCATATAACATTTACCAAAATACAAATTGAATGTTTGTTTAATGTTTATCTCTTTATTAGACTATGAGCTGCATGCCTATGTATATTTCATTCTTACGTGACCAGTACCTAGACTGACACAGAGTTGGTGGACACATAGTTGGTGCTCCATAAATGCTTATTGAATAAACAGATGAATATCCCACAGTCCTCCCCTCAAGATGCTCTTGGGTAAGAAAAGATTATTACACAAAAGCAAAACAAAACAGAAATTTGGCCCTGGCCGGGTAGCTCAGTTGGTTGGAGTGTCATCCTGTACACCAAAAGGTTGCAGGTTCAATTCCTGGTCAGGGCACACACCTAGGTTGAGGATTTGATCCTTGGTCCCAACTCGTGGGAGGCAATCAATCGATGTTTCTCTTTCACATTGATGTTTCCCTCTCTTTCTTTCTCAATCAATCAATAAAAACATATCCTAGGGTGAGGATTAAAAAACAACAACCCAGAAATTTGCATTACAGTTTGATTATGTTGTACAAAAATATTGACTGAAGCTGGGTCCCAATATGTGGTGATATTAGAATAAATATTTATACTTCATATAAATTTTTATTAAATTTATCAAAAAATAAGAAAGTATGTTTCACACACTTGTGCTTGCACAACTTCACAAAATACCTTGAGAGAAAAAATAGAAAGAAATAAGACCTCCCAATTCAAAGGTCGCTTTTGGAAATGCTTAAAAAAATACCCCAACAATTTTTAAAGAACTCGAGGGAACTGAAGTTTAAAAAGTGTAAACAAGTCCCTTAAGTAAGAAGTATTCTTATGTTAGTCAGCAAATAAAAGGATCTATGAGAAAATAAAGGGACACAAGATATAAGAGACTGTTCTCCTAACTGTACCTCACAATATACTACCAAGACCATTGTCACAAAGGCCTGGAATATTAACCCATATACCTTCTAGCAGCCAGCCCAGGTGTCACTCTGTGTGGATAATACTACAGGAAATTCTCAATGCTTTTTAGCATTTTTTCAGGACCATTTTAATGCACTTGATTAAATTAAGATTTAAAGGGATCTTTTAAATATTTAACACTTGTGGCTGTCATAATTCTCTCTTTGTTAGATCTGTAAGGAGAGTATGACCTCAGCTATTGGGAGAATAAGTAATATATTAAGAATTACAGCAAGGGAACACAACAAAAGAGTTAAGAAAAACATGCAATAAAAATGCATAGACTCAAACAATTTCCTTGGTAAATTCTGTATGATGCTTAATGTGTTAACTCAAGGATGAATAAGACAGAGAGCCATCTGCAGGAAAAGAAACCTGTACATTCTACAACCCTTCATATTATTTCCTCTAGAATAAAGGGAACCTATAATAAAACTAATTTCTATCCTAGGTCCCCAGAAAAATAACTGCATTTTCACCAAGAATATCTTATTTGTAACTTGGATATTTAGAGAATTAGGTCTCTAGAAAAAATGTTCTCCACTTGAAATCACTCCTTCAGAGAGATTGTCCCTAAACATATTGCCCGTTCTTGCCTTCCTTTTACCACCTTATTAGAAATTATTTTCCTAGTTTATCTGTTTATCGCCTATCTCCCTTCACTAAAGTAAGGGTATTGACCTTATCTAATTTGTTTACCATTGTATCCCAGCCCCTGCTACAGCAGCGACTAGCACAACAGAGATATGGACTAAGTATGTTCTAAGAATGAATAAAGAATCATGAAGACAACAACAATTAACATCTGTAGGCGTTATTTTGGTATATCTTGACCAGAACGCTGTGAGATAATAACCACCTGATCCTCATTTCAGAGCTTAGCGTGCCTAAAATCAATCTGGTTCTCTACATCTAAATATTATTCGCTACTCGCTATATCAAGCAGTTGAATAACTTCTAATTTATTCCAGTTATTTCATAAAAAATTTACTCAAGCAGGAGTTGATATAATTGCAGATAATGATATCTGTCATGCTAGCATAATAAATGCCAGACAGTATTCCAGGTGCTAAGACAACAAAGAAATGGAAAATATGCTTGTAAACTGGAAATTATCTGAGTAATGAATAATACTTCACACTAACAGGACACTCACTGTAGTAAAAGGTCCTTGTGGATCCTCCCTCCCACAGAACTACACGGTTGCCAGGAGCACCAGGACAGACACTGTCGTTGCCCATCAACATCCATTCCCTCCTTTCTTGCGACTGAACCATGACTTGGTTTAGGGCAGCAATATGCCTTACTAAAAGTGTTAGCTTTCCCAGCCTCTCTCATCCAGACTTGGTCATATGACACTGTCCTGAGCAATAAGATCTCAGGAAAAGGCAAGGTGAGGAAGTCTATAAATGCTCTTCTTTCCTAAAGATGACGGTGATCTTCTTTGCCCATTTCTTCCTCCTTTGACCTTTGCAGAACTCAGATTTAAGCATTCATGAGGTGACAAGCACAAGGACAAGAGCAGAAGTGTTGAAGGAAGCAGAGAATAAAGGAAAACCGAGCCTGGATTCAAGACATGCCAGGGGGTCCTACCACATCAGTGTCTGTCAAAGACAAAAAATAACCCTCTTTTTGATTAAACCACTGTGAGCCGATTTTTGTGTCACTTGGAGCTAAAAACTCCCTAGGGTAAAACAGCAATTTTATTTTGTTTCTTTTTTGTGTGTGAAGTCAAGTAATTATTCTGAAACAAAAACTAGAATTGCATGTGGGTATCAGACCTATTGTCACGTAAACATGATGTAAGATATCAAGGGCAAATCAAGAAAAAAGAGGTTGCACTCCTCTCTAGGAAATGAGAAAGTGAACTGTCCTTTATTTCAAAGTGGCCCAAACCAACAACCCTGTGTGATGTGAATGGAAAGGCTTATTTTACCCCCTTCTCCCCCCACAGAATGTGCTGGAAGCTGAGATCATCTCCCTCCTTCTGTGTAGGAAGCAGTTTCCTTTTAGAATTGTTATTGTATTTGGTATAGAGCTGACCCAGAGCACAATGACAATATTGACACTAACTGAAACAAATTAAGATATACTATATGAACTCCAGATTGGTGCTGGTCAGCTTCAGAAAATAAGGATCAAGCAGCAGCAGCATTTTCTCCTTATTTCAACTCTATCCACTCTCTGCTGAAAAAGCATGCAGTTCAACCTGATTCATTTAGGAGGTGTTTTATAGACAAACTAGAGGCCCAGTGCATGAAAATTTGCGCACTCAGGGGGATCCATCAGCCTGGCCTGCACCCTCTCACAATCCAGGACCCCTGGGGTAGGGTCCCTAGGCCTGGCCTGAGATCAGGGCCTATTGGGGCTTTCCTTCCCCTGGCTGCAGGCAGCTGGCCCCACCCCCGCCGCTACAACTGCTTGCCATCTGTGCAGCACTGCCCGCCCCTCCCCTGCCACCAGTGGCCTCCCTCTGCAGGCGATAAGCATGGGGTGCAATGGCTTGGCTGGCCTGGGCCTCCCTCTGTGGGGCGATCGCTAGCTGGCAGCACACCTGCCCACAGAGTCACAGTAGGTGGCCTAGGCCTCCCTCTTTCTTTGCTGGGGGGCAGGGCCAGCCCTCCGAGGGGCCATCTGCCTACCTGATTGCCCGCCCCTAACCGCTCGCCTGCCTACCTGATCACCCCTAACCACTGGCCTGCCTACCTGATCACCCCTAACCATTCTGCCTGCCTGCCTAATCACCCCTAACCGCTTGCTTGGGGGCAGGGCCAGCCATCTGAGGGTCCGTGGTGGTTCTGGTCTTTGGTCGTTCTGGTCATTATGCTTATGGTGGCTGGCCTTTTATTATATAGGATGGCATTAGCATGGGTGATAATATCCACTAGAGCAGTGGTTCTCAACCTTCTGGTCCTTTAAATACAGTTCCTCATGTTGTGACCCAACCATAAAATTATTTTCGTTGCTACTTCATAACTGTAATGTTGCTACTGTTATGAATTGTAATGTAAATATCTGATATGCAGGATGGTCTTAGGCGATCCCTGTGAAAGGGTCTTTTGACCGCCAAAGGGGTCTCGACCCACAGGTTGAGAACCGCTGCAGAGGATGTAACAGAAAAGTGGAACAGATTTAAATGTCACTGATAACAGACAAGTTAAAATACTTTATTTACTATTATTATCTAAATAAATTAGCCACTGAGGGTTATTCATTCATTTAAGGAGATAATAAGTGCCTGCTACATGCCAGACAGTATTCCAGGTGCTAGGAATAAGGCAGTATACCCTACAGAAAGGCCTGACCCCTTGGAGCTTACCTTCTGTTGCCTTCTGTTGACAGAATCAACAATCAAATGGCTGGAGCGACATGGACAATGGATAGGGTGCAAGAGATCAGATAAGCCAGAGCAAAAGGGTCTGCCTTATATTCTGGGTTAGAGTGAGGACACTGGAAAGTATAGAGAGGGACTGAATCAGTGAGAAAATACGGGGTCATGTTCCTTGAGAAGCATTTGCTTCTACTGGAAACCAGTAAAGGTCTTGGGCAGGCTCTGCATTGAGGTGGAACTAGAGGTGCCAATGTAGCGATGACATCCATACCTGGCATTGAAAGCCATGGACTAGATGAGGCCCCATAGTGAGTTAGTGTCCTGGGGGAGAGCAGAAGCCTGAGGACTGAGCCCTGGGGAACACAGTATGTAGAGACAAGAAAGCATGAGAAAGGGGCCAAAAAGGAGCAGCTGGGGGAGTAAGAGTAAAGCCAGGAAAAACGCATTGTTCACACAGGAAGCATGTGAAAGTAGGGAGTCAGTGGCTGTGAGCAGGGCTGGGTGCCTGGAACATTTTCATTGAACAGACAGGAACAGGCCTGACTGAAGTTCAAGGGAGAATGGCAGAGGAAAGAGGGAAATCATAGCTTAAACTATTCTGATGAGTTTTTTATATGAAGGATGCTATGAAAGTGGGTTTGTGGTCAAGCATGTATGTTATTATTGTTTCTGTTTGAGTGATAACGGGGATGTTTCAGTCAAAGGAAAATTTGATAACATAGAGACAGGGTGTAATTATAGGGAAAGGTTCTTGAGTGGCCACATAGGGATAAGCTGGAGGCCAGTGGGGACTGAGTGCTGACAGCAGGAACTCAAGCAGTTTCAGTGGCAGGGGCATGTATACAGAGGAGGGTGTGCTGGAAGATCAGGGTGGGGGGTGACCAATTTTTCCCTGAGAGCATTTATTTTCTCAGCAAAATAGCAGCAAGATATCAGCTGAGACTAAGAATGGAGCAAGGGATGGAACAGAATTAAATCTAGAGAAAAAAATAAACTGTTCAAATATGCTCATGTTCTCATTTCAAATAATTAAGCTTTCACGATTTTTTTTTTGAATTGGAAACTTTTGTATTTGTAGCCTGTTTTCTTTTTCACCCCAGACCCAGGAAATTTATATTATAGTTTGCTAAGAAGATTTAATGAAATAATTACCCTTGACTGATGGAGAATGCAAATAATAAGCATATCTTTCAAACTAATATTATAGGTTAATCATACTTATTCTCCGTCTCCTAATAAAATTGAGGACAATAAATACCCGTTGTGATATAACAATGAGTTTCTCAAAAAAGGAGAAGAAATAGTGTAACTAAACACCATGTTTACTTGTATTGGGTTTCAGACTGTCGGATTTCATGATATATAAATAAAATAGAACAATAATTTTCTGAAATGGAAATGCAAAATAATTTTAAAAGGTTACTAAAACTATGGATATTATACTTACTTGGCGATTCAGAAAAACATTAAAGATAACAATGTCAATATTAGTAGAGGAAGGTAAATTAACCATCCACCTATCACAGGAAAACATTCAGAAGTGTGCTAGAGTCCTGAAGGACCAGTGAACATGAAAATGATACTAATCCCACCCCACAGAAAAATGTGGTAAGAAAAGAGGGCAAAAGCAATGGACAGTTTTCTAGAGGTCCCCTCCACAGATCTGACAGAGCTTCTGAGCAGTGAGGACAAAAAGTGAAACATGGTATGTTGGGTTTTGCTCAGTATTTAAAAAAAGATTGCAGAGCAGCTGGCAAAGATTTTCTTAGCAAATATGATAAAATGCATTTATCACATTGCTGAGCTTTAAATAGGGAAAGAATAGTATGGTGGGTAATTGGATAATTGCACAAGGATCCCAGAACAAGAGGATCTCATGTGTAATATGGGTACAGTTTCAGGGAGACCATAGGTTTGCTGGAAAACAGGATGATTCCACCTGAGATATCTGGATGAAATATCCTTTCTCTGGCTGCTGTAAAGGTCTAGAGACAAGACAGTGAGGACTATGTGAATGCTGTTCACCAATATGTGGCTGTAATGACATTTAAACAGGGAATTTATATCATCAGTTATACCATAATTATTTAAATAGACAAAACTAGGCTCTTTTTATAATACTAAGTAGCATAAGCTTTCATAAATTGCCAACCTGTTTTATTGCCTAGTTTTTAAACTTTGAAAAAAGTCAGGAAAATGACACTCTTGATTTATGCAGGAAAAAACTGAGAGAGGTCCATGTAGATAAGACAGAAGCACCGGATTTTAAGACTAGAAAAAACTTTAGGGATTATTGCCTCACTAAAAAATTTGGTTTACATGTCACTAAATAGAACTAAGTCTACATCTAACCAATAAATTTATTGTGAGGAACTAAAGGTAACATGGCATCAAAAAGTAATTAATATAAACACTATTTCACTAGACTTTCCTACTACTTTTTTTTCATTATTTTTAAGGAAGAAATAAAAACAGACAATCTTCTAAATCTTAATTTTTATATAATTTTCTCTCAAAGATCATTTAAAAAACCTAAAACTACTTTCTTTGTTCTGAACCTCCTTTAGCTTGTCTTTTATATAAAAACAGAGTTGCCGAAGCCGGTTTGGCTCAGTGGATAGAGCGTCGGCCTGCGGACTGAAGGGTCCCGGGTTCAATTCCGGTCAAGGGCATGTACCTGGGTTGCGGGCACATCCCCAGTGGGGTATGTGCAGGAGGCAGCTGGTCGATGTTTCTCTCTCATCGATGTTTCTGACTCTCTGTCCCTCTCCCTTCCTCTCTGTAATAAAAAATATTTAAAAAAAATAAAAAATAAAAATAAAAAAAATAAAAACAGAGGCCCGATGCATGAATTTGTGCAAGGGGCTCGGCCCTCAAAGCCCCGGCTTTGTTCAGAAGGTCGTCTGGATGATTGTCCTGATGGTCATTCTGCTGTTTGGTCTCATTAGCATATTAGCTCTTTATTATAGAGGATCAGATTTTTTTTAAATGACTAATTTGGTACTGGATTTATGTAAATGGATTATTCCCACCTAATCTAAATGAAAATGCTGCAAAACCACCCTTCTCTCCTTCTCAATCGTTTTCTCTCTCCCTCTCCCTGATGTCTGTAACTGATGCTTGGATGAAATGAAAGAAGCAGGACCTGTGCAGGAGTTTCTTCACTGGCGGCTTTGAATTAGTCTGGATTATAGAATTTAGTGAGAAAGACAAGCCCTTACTGACTGCAAGTGTCAGTGCTGCCCCCAAGGGAGCTCCATGCACAGAGATGCCACAGACTAGATGACCTACATGTTGCCTGATAAAAACAGCAAATAATAATGTTCATCACAGACATAAAGGCAACCACTCAGAGAAGCCTCCCATCACAAGGTGCAATCATCCAGATTCTAGCTCGCCTATGGCTCTGTGGCAGCAAAGGTAGCATGGGCCCCAGGGACTGCCATTTCAGTCCCATCTGGAGCAGCAGGGCAATAGCAGACCAGGCTCTGCCAGGTTAGAGGCCATGGACACAGCAGGATCAGGAGAGCCTGAGAGTCAACTAGAGAAAGGAGAGAGGTCCCATGACTGGCATACAAAGTAGGAAGGACTCAGATATATTTAAACATATAAATTTTCAGGTCCCACAAAATCAGAATTCTTGAGGTAAGCTTGTAAATCTTATTTCTTAAGTATTCCCCATGCAGGTTGGGAACCATTGATCTAGTCTGTCCACTTAATTTGGCAAACAAGAAAATAAAGTTTTAGAAGGTTAAATAATCTGTGCTATATAGAAAACCACATTTCAGTTGATAGGACAAGAACTTAAGGTTCCTAAGTTACAGATCTGTACTCTTTCACTCTGCTATGCTGCCCAATAAGCAATTGCTATAACAGAAACTTTTATATGTTCATATAAACAAATTTTTAAAAATACATTTTATTGATTTTTTACAGAGAGGAAGAGAGAGGGATAGAGAGTTAGAAACATCGATGAGTGAGAAACATTGATCAGCTGCCTCCTGCACACCTACTGGGGATGTGCCCGCAACCAAGGTACATGCCCTTGACTGGAATCGAACCCAGGACCTTTCAGTCCGCAGGCCGACGCTCTATCCACTGAGCCAAACCAGTCAGGGTTACACAAATTTATTAATCAACAATTCCTAGCTCTAAAGGATAGCAAGGGTAGACATGAATGTCAAGGTAGCCAACTACACACAATGAACAGAATAGTCTGGCTGATCCTACCAACCTATCAGCAATGGCTGTGGTAAGGACCACATGTGGGAGTCAGAGACCATCACTACTCCCCTAGTCCTCGTGCTCCTCCCAATGGGAGCAGACCCCTGAGCTGGCAATGGTCCTAGTATTTAAAATGAGAAGGTCATACAGCATGACCTTCTGCTCACCAACACATCACCTAATGCTGAACAGGTGCTGACTGTTCAGTTCAATGACAGTGGGTAACCCCTGTGCTGGGCTTACTGAGACACAGTTTGCAATAACTGTGACTGAAAACATTTTTTGCCTTACTTGCTGAATTTAGAAACTAACCCTAGAATAAGACGTGAGTCCACTGTTGCTGAATTTTCCATGGCTGCCTGGCATTGTATAACATTTGGTCGGAGATATTACACAAGTTGCACATTAAAGAATGAAAACTTGCCTTTTTGCAAATATGATACTATTTTGATTATTATTGCTTTGTAGAGTAATCCAAAGCCAGGAGAGATGGATGGATCTATAGAATATCATGCTATGAGAAATAAGTCAGATGGAAAAAAGTCAAGAACCATATAATTTCATTCATATCCTATCTAATAAAAGACAAAAAGGGTAATTAATCATACCTTCGCTACACTTCCCATTGGCTAATCAGCGCCATACGCAAATTAACTGCCATCAAAGATGGAGGCTAATTTGCATACTGCAGGCAGGGCTGGCCAGCGCCAGATGCCATCCAGGCCCCCGTGGTGCAGCCCTGGGGCGGTGGCGGGGGCTTAGGCGGCGCAATTGTGTCACCTAAGCCCCGCCCCCAGCCCAGGACCACCTTGTGCCGCCTAAGCCCCGCTGCCAGCAGCAGGCAAGTGCGGAGGGTGGGCGATCCCAGAGCAGGCAAGTGGAGGGTGGGCGGCCCCTGGGTGGGCCTGCTCCTTGGATAGCCATGGCGATCCCAGAGCAGTCAAGTTCCCCACAGGCAGCACCCAGCAGGGCCTAACCCCGGTCCCTGCAGTGATCCATGAGCAGGAAAGCGCAGCCTGCAGGCAGCACCCCACCCTGGCCACAGCTCAAGGGAGAGAAAAACATGTAGTGGAGGCCAGGAGCCTGAGAGAGCAACACAGAGGGGTGCCTGCTCCAAGCCTCCATGGTGTGGCTGGGGGCAGGCCCCCAGCAGACACACACACTCACACACACACACACACACACACACACACACACACACAGGACGCCTGCTCCGAGCCTCTGCTGCCAGACTGTGGCCGTCAGTAGGACATCCACTGAGGGCTCCCGAACTGTGAGAGGGGCAGGCTGGGCTGAGGGAACCCCACTCCCCAGTGCACAAACTTCGTGCACTGGGCCTCTAGTGTGGTATATAAAACTGAAAGCATTAATGAACAAACAAGACAAGCAAACAAGAAAAACCTCATAGACACAGCCATTAGTTAGGTGGCCACCAATGGAAAAAGGTGATTGGGAAAGGGAATAAAGATAAAGAAGGCAAAATATTAAGCTAGTCAGAGAAAGATAAGTATCACAAGATCTCACTCATATGCGGAATCTACTGAACAAAATAAACTGATGAACAAAATAGATAAAGAGACATAGAAGCATGGGAAAGACTGGTGAATCTCAGAGGGAAGGGAGGAGAGGGGGCAGGAAAAGATTAAACAAAGACCTTGTATGCATATATGCATAACCCATGGACCCAGAAAATAGTGCAGTGAAGGCCTGGGGGATGGGGACGCAGTAGAGGGAGTCAATGAGGGAAACATCTGTAATACTTTCAACAATAAAGATAAATTAAATAAAAGAAGGCAAAATATATGGTTACAGAAGAAGAACTGACTTTGAGTGGTAAATACACAATGCAACATACAGATGATGTATTATAGAACTGTACACTTGAAACCTATATATATAATTTTATTAACCAATGTCATCCAAATAAATTTAACTAAAAAAAAGAATGAAAACTTGTAAAAACTGTATTTATTTTTTTAAATGTACTTTTGATTTCAGAGAGGAAGGGAGAGGGAAAGAGAGTGAGAAATATCAATGATAGAGAATCACTGATCAGCTGCCTCCTGCACGCCCCCTAGTAGGGATTGAGCCTGCAACCCGGGCATGTGCCCTGATGGGGAATCTAACCCTGACCTCCTGGTTCATAGGTTAATGCTCAACCATTGAGCCACACCAGCTGGGTGAAAACTATTTCTTTTACTCTGTTTTACAAGTCCTTAGGTCATAAACGATTTTAATAGTCAGGAAAACAGTCAAGGAAAGGAGCATTATGAAGAATTTATGATTATTAAAGGGGAAGGATGTCTTGAAAGGGAAGGTCAGTAATGCAAAAGGTATGCATTACTGGGATGTAATGCCAGTATGATATGCTATCAGCACCGTGCCTCTCACCATTAATGGATTTTAACTATTTGATGATCATAGAAATAACATTATATATAGATAACATTTCTGAAGGAACAATACAATTAAAATTAGAAGTAGTCTAAAGAATGCTCCAGGGCGGGTGAGATGGAGCAGAAGACGTTCAAATATAGCAGGGGGAGGCTTTTGGCTGGTCCATGTAGCTCTGGCTTTGCATCTGCAGCTGCTAGGGTGAGGAGCTCTTAAATATGTCGACCTGTGAGCAGATCATGAGAAAGATCTATACTCACCGGTGCTGGATGCACAGGTGCAGAGAGCTGTTAGCCCAAAGACTTGTGCAGATTATTCTGCCATCGTTATCTTATGTGTTGAAGTGAAACTCATTGCTTTGCTCAGAAAGAAATTCTAATTTTTACTTTTTGGTTTGAAATAAATGGCAAAGCATGAATGCTGCTGTCCACAATCTGGCCAGATGTGACTCATTGACTGGGACAGGATAATAATCTCTTTCAGCTTACTGTCAAACTACTGAGTCAGTCCATGACTTTGAGAAGTTAGTGTTTATTTGTTCTAAATGTCTGTAACTTTGCACAGAGCTGTACCTTGTTAAGATACAACCTACCAATGTTGGTAATGGAAGGACTAATACCCACCCACCTTGTTACATTCTATCTCCACCGAACAGCAGCGAGCGAAGTCATCTAGCTATGATGGGAAAATAACCTGTAAAATCATTCTGAGCTGCCACTAGGATTTCAAAGATTAAGTTTTAGAACCAAGTAAATGAGTTCTGCCTTCACACCTCCAGAAGGCAGAGCACACAGGATAAGACTTCAACAAGGACCATTTAAAACATAATATCATTTAGACTGTAAGTACATTTTGAAATGTATTATTTTTCCTTGATATCTCTAGCATGCAAATCTGTAATTAGGGACTTCTAAAATAGCTAACTTTTTTAAAAAACACAATGCACTGTAATTGTCTATTAAGTCAATGACTACTTAGGGACTCTTAAAACACTGCTGATTACTTGCTTGCTGTATTTTGGAAGAACAAGTACTAAGATTCCTTATAAAATCGTCTTTAAAACAGAGTAAAATTGAAAATGTGTTGTTACTTAAGTTAACAATCTCCATTTTTTTCCCTCTGAATGACATCTATCCATCATAGTTTCATTCCACATCTAGGCTATAATTGCATTAACTCTTACTTTATAATCTAAGTGAATTTCCATCTCTGATGAAATAAAACTTCTCTAATTCAATAGGACCCCAAATGCTCATCAAAGAGGGTTTTATTCATTATTCATTTCTTAATGTAGATTAATGAATTTCATCTCACTTAACAGGATAAACAATGTATTAGGCCATATGGTGCATTTACAAGTCATTCTGTTATGCATCTGCTGTGTAATGAAACAAATGAGATAAAAATTCACTATACCTTTTTATCAGTTATGTTCTATTTTGCTTGTTTAACAGTTAAATAAATTAGCCTGTTCTTAAGGTCTTTATTTATAAAGGCTATGCATATTATACTTTGTATTACTATTTTACTAATATATACTTTAATTTCATAATAATGCTTCATTTAATCTACTTTGTAATCAAGCATCATAATTAGTTCTAAATACAAATCACAAATAAACTAGAGAGAGAACAATGACCAGGTTATTTAGACATGCAAGCCACTAGAAAATTTCCTTTTTCTGCCAGCCAACTTTTTATTAATGAAATGTTCCTTTGTTAGTAATGAGAAGTGTTTGGCCCATGTCTTTACCACTAGTCCTGACTAGACTAATTCCATAGCTACAACTAAATAATTCACTTCATAAAGGTTGTAGGTGAGAGCCCAATTCGGCCACTAGAGATGCATGTTTTGGCATAAGTGATTAACCAATCCTTAGAGCGAGAAATGGATATAAAAATATTTATTGGAAGCCAAACACTAGAGAAATGATGACAGATGCATACTCATCGACCCTCCACTCATGAAGCCTACAGTCTCATAAGCACTACTGATAAAAAGCTGGGAAATAGATGATTAAAGTAATACTTACATATTGTGAGAAAAGGAAGTTGTGAAATGTAATATAATAGTGGTGGCTGTTTTTAGATAATGTGGCCCAGGAAGGCCTTCCTCAGAAGAAACTATTTGAGATGAATTCTACAGAGTGAGAAAAAGTCCTCCATTCTACAGGGTGAGAGAGAGTCCCCCACTCTACAGGGTGAGAGAGAGTCCCCCACTCTACAGGGTGAGAGAGAATCCTCCATTCTACAGGGTGAGAGTCCCCCACTCTACAGGGTGAGAGAGAGTCCCCCACTCTACAGGGTGAGAGAGAATCCTCCATTCTACAGGGTGAGAGTCCCCCACTCTACAGGGTGAGAGAGAGTCCCCCACTCTACAGGGTGAGAGAGAGTCCCCCACTCTACAGGGTGAGAGAGAATCCTCCATTCTACAGGGTGAGAGTCCCCCACTCTACAGGGTGAGAGAGAGTCCCCCACTCTACAGGGTGAGAGAGAGTCCCCCACTCTACAGGGTGAGAGAGAGTCCCCCACTCTACAGGGTGAGAGAGAGTCCCCCACTCTACAGGGTGAGAGAGAGAGTCCTCCATTCTGAACAGAGAAGATAGAGGTGCTACCCTTTCTGGAAGCCCAGACTTGGCACTACCACAGGCTTCTCCAAGGCTGGAACCTCACACCAGCTGGGTCACCCACTTTCCTGTCTAAAGAAGGGGTGACAGAGAGGGAAGCCCCACATGATTATAAAAGTATTAACACACAGTAGGGTTCAGGCACACCAGAAATGCATTCTAACTATGGCCCTGGACCACCTTTGTCCCCAGAAGCTGGGCAAACTCCGAGTCTCCAGGGACCTGATGAGCTCAGAGGACTGTGTCACTTTTATGTTTGACACCCACATCTTTGGTGTCTCCCAAAATAAAGCACTTTTTCTAGGTTGGTTCACACTTTTCGGGAATATGAATCAAACCCTCTCTCCTACATCTACTTATTTTTATACCTCAGCTGAGAGAGCAGTCTGCTCCTCTCAAGTTTGTGGTGGTTGGTATTCATGGCACAAACGGTGAGGCAAGCCTCCTCTGACAACTGGTCACCTTCAGGGGGGCTCTCCCTGGAGGGCTCAGCAGCCCACTATGTCACTCCACACCACCATCAGCTCTTATCATTTTATGTTTGTTCTTTGTCATTTCAGAAAAAAACACTTTATACATACCTATGAGAAAAGTCAGTTACCAAGTGGCTCATCCAAGTCTACACTTAATTCAAAAACTGTTTCCTGGTTTGGTTTGGTTTTCTTTTTTGTCTCCAGCTATATTTCCCTTATTAGAGGTTTTGGGACCTATCATAACTTTATTTTATTATTCTATCCCTACCTGAAAACATTAACAAAACATTTCTATGCAGTCAGATATTTTATTCTTTTTAAATATCACTTCTAAAAGTGTTTGTAAAACAAGGGCTGAAGGAGTAGGTAGGGGGAAATAATATAGACAGATTACATTTATAAAATGCAGGTTAGGAAAATAACAAGCAAATTGGACAAATATTCACTGAGAGCCTACGCTGTGTGGAGAGCACAGGCTGAGCCACACAACCCATGGCAGGAAGTGGTGGGTCACCAGCAACATGAGGTGTCCATCACCATGAGAAGTATTCTAGTAAGGGAGAAGGATGAGAACAGAAACAAATAAGCTTATCATCTCATGTCAGCCTGTGAGAACTGTCATTAAGAAACACAAAGGCAGCTAACAGAGCTAAAGAATGGCAAGGCTGCCCTGACTGGTTTGGCTCAGTGGATAGAGAGTCGGCCTGCGGACACAAGGGCCCCAGGTTCGATTCCGGCCAAGGGCATGTACCTTGGTTGTGGGCACATCCCCAGTAGGGGGTGTGCAGGAGGCAGCTGATCGATGTTTCTCTCTCATCGATGTTTCTAACTCTCTATCCCTCTCCCTTCCTCTCTGTAAAAAAATCAATAAAATATATTTAAAAAAAGAAAAGAATGGCAAGGCTGTTGTCTTGTAAACAGCTCAACAGAGAAGGCATCTCTGGGAGGGACCCTCAGAACAAGCCTTGGGAGCACAGGGGGCACAGGTTCCAAGTCAAGGGCACAACAGGAGCAGACATGGATGCATGCTGTTATGCTGGGAAGAGCCCTGAGTGAGCAAGGACAAGAATACAAAACTCTGTTAGGAGCTCCCACGGGTCAAATTGCAGAGGGCCTGTGAGTGAGAGGAAGAGCTGTGGAACAAACTCTGTGTGAGCCAAGAAGCCTTTGGAGGGTTCTGGGCACAAGAGTGGCCAATAAATAAATAAATAACAAAACAAGGAGAGGATAAAATACTGTAGGATGATAAGGATAAAGAGAAAACTCATCTCCTCAAGGACATCAGACAAAGTTTTGGAGACCATGTGACTCTTGACTGCAAATGATTTCACCTTGTTGGCACAAGGCTAGAAGGATGGGAAGATACATCATACCCAGAGGCAGAGCAGCCTTCTGTATGGTCTGAGAAGCAAGGCAAAAGGAGACCCAACGAAAGTGCACTGCCTAAAACAGGGACAAAGAAATGGTAAATTGTGCTTAACAGAGAAGGCTATTAAAACTGGTT
Organism: Myotis lucifugus; assembly: GCF_000147115.1. NCBI lineage: Eukaryota > Metazoa > Chordata > Mammalia > Chiroptera > Vespertilionidae > Myotis > Myotis lucifugus. Next base: position 2,497,020 of record NW_005871106.1, read on the forward strand.
AAATCCATCTGATTTGACAACTAGAAAGCTACTAAACAATTCAGTGAGAATAATTTTATTTTGCTGGTGGTATATTTATAATTGTGATATTGTTATCTATAATAAAAAATATTTATACCCATCCTGGCTCAGAACTCCTAAAACTCTTGAATTTCCTGTGTTGAGAATAATAAGTGTCTTTTGTATGTTAATGAGATGATGATTTTTGGAAAGCTCTTAAGGATGAGGGTGGGTTGCCTGTGGAGCCAACCATGTAATTACAGGGTTGGAAACTTCAGTCCCATCCTAGACCACTGGGGAGGGGAGAGGGGCTGGACACAGTTCAATCTCCAGTGGACAATAATTTAATAAATCATACCTATGTAATAAAGGATCCATAAAAACCCAGGAGGACAGGGTTGGAACACTTCTGGGTTAGTACATTGGAATGTATCCATGTGCCACCATGCTGGGACATGAGGACAGAACATCACCCTGTATATTACTTCATAACTAGTTTCCTGAATTCAATGTGCTTCTCAAGCACCTTAATTGAACTCAAGGTGGGGGTCATGGAAACCTATGATGTATAGTCAGTTTTTTACAAGCAGAGTTAACAACTTGAACTTTTGACTGACATCTGAAGTGGGGACAGTCTTGTGGGACTGAGCCCTTCACCTATGGAGTCTGATGCTATCTTCAGGTAGACAGTGTCAGAATGGACTGAATTGTAGGACATCCAATTGGTGTCAGAGAATTGCTTGGTGTGAGGAAAAACCCCACATATGGAATTGGGTACAAATTTGCAGTGATATATTCAGGATTTTTTAATAAAAGAACAGCATAGTTCTTTGTTTAATGGGGCTTATAGGATCTACTTATCCTAAGCTTAAGTCAATAATTCTAAATGTTTTGAACTGTCCTAAATGTTATTCAATATTTGCTCAGAGATCAGCAACCCTTCATGGATAGTGTGATTATAACAAGTACCTAGGAAAAGGCCATACTGGTTGTGTAAGTTCTAGAAAATAAAGTCAACTCCCAATTTTCTGGATCAATGAAGAGAAACGGTGGCATGGGAAGCAAATGTTCCTGCACTCTTCACCCAGCCCTGCTATTTACTGAGGGGCCACTGTGTCTCTAATAACCAAAAGCAGCCATTAAGGCACTTAATGTCACAAGCCTGCAAGTCCCAGAGGTAAAGTAACTTGCACAAAGGCATGGAGTCAGTCAGAGCAGAACAGAATTTAAATCCAACTTTTTCTAACTCCAAAGTCGATCATATCCAAGCTTGGTTAATTTCCAAAGCAAGAGCTACTGGCCATCCGCTGCCCAATGGAGTAGGTAATCTGTGGGAGTATAACTAACAATAAAGGAAAAGAAATGAGCTCTATTTAAAGAAATTTAACATCAAATGTGACTGGGATTACAGTTTCCCAATGATATGACTAAAAAGATTGCCCCCCAAAATCAAGTAGATGACCAAGTTAAGCATGGCTTTTTTGCTTTTGATGTTTTTATATATTTTTTAAAATAGATTTTTATTGATTTCAGAGAGGAAGGGAGAAGGATAGAGAGATAGAAACATCAATGATGAGAGAGAATCTGATCGGCTGCTTCCTGCATGCCCCCTACTGGGGATTGAGCTTGCAACCCAGGCATGTGCCCTTGACCGGAATCTATCCTGGGAACCTTTAGTCCACAGGCAGAAGCTCTATCCAAAAAGCCAAACCAGCTGGGGCATCTACACTAATAAAAGAGAAACATGCAAATTGGTGTCACTCCACTATGCCCACCAGCCAATCAGATCAACTATGCTAATTTACCCAACAAAGATGGTGGTTAATTTGCATACGCAGGCGTGGAGTGAAGACTGAAGTCTGAAGACTGAAGAGTGAAGACTGGAGACTGAAGACTGAAGCCAAGCCTCGCTGCGGCCGGACCAAAGGCCTGGGTTCAGGGTGCCGGAGGAAAACCAGTGCCAGCAGCCAGGGGAAGGAAGGCCTATTGTGCGAATCTTCATGCAACGGGCTTCTAGTTTTTATATATTTGTAAAGACACTCATGGAATGCAAAGCATGACAGAAAGATCTTAACAACTTAATAGTGCTACATCTTAAGTATTTAATTCGGATTCTAAGTGTAGAAAAAGTCCACCATGAAGGGCTATACATTAGAGAAACAAATTATGCCTTCATGGTACAAGAAAAGGAAAGTTTCTTCTGGCAGAGGAATACAGGGCAACTGCAGGTGAGCATCTGTGGCTGAGAATGGAGCTAGGGGATAATTGTCATCACCTGGCCATACAAACTGATGCTCTTCCCAGATGAATGAGAACATTCAAATTTTCATGCTCAAAAGGCTTTCATGATAACCAGTTACTGTTTTGAGAACTTCTATATTAGGCCTTAGTGACTGAATATTATAAATTATTGAATATTATAATTATGGAGAAAATGAGGTATGATTTCGGTTTTGCACAGACTATTATAAGGAAGAAACGACAAAAACAGGAACTTGTTACAACAGTCAATGCTAGACTTTCAAACTTGGTTTTGTTGTAGTACCTAGACTAACCATCTTTTTCTACTTTCCAGTGGGAAAATTTTTCAGTAACAAATTTTGGAGCAGAACTCTATTTATGTGTGTGGTTTTGTGTATTTTTGCACAAATGGTATATATTGAACTATATTATGTCTTGAAGTCTAGGTATTTAAACATTAATAAGACTACTGATGAACATATGAATAGTTATAAACCATAGGGTTAACTGAACAACCTATAATAAGCCATATTAATAATGATTAATCTAAACAAATTTATAACAAAAAAGCAAGTGCATGACCAACTGAAGACAGCCAATTACAAGTTATCTTCCCCCCAAATTATAGGGATTCCAATCCCCTGAGTGTGAGTACTCAAAACAGAAATCTTGTAATATTGCTAACACATGAAACTTCAGAAAAAAACTGAAGTAAAATATTTTGGAAACTCCACTCAGATACTAATTTTAGCACAATTTTGAATGTTGTAATCCTTAATATTTTACAGTTGCATATAAAAATGAAAATCTATAGAATGTTATGCAATTTGCTGAAAGCAGCTAGCATTAATTGAGCACATACTATGGGTCAGGTAGTCTTTAAGATGTTATGCATATATTTACCCTATTTCATTATTATAAATACTAGAGGCCTGGTGCACAACATTTGTGCACTGGAGGGGGGGGCCTTCAGTGTGAGAGGGCGCAGGCTAGGCCAAGGGACCCCACCGGTGCAGGATCAGGGATGGGGAGGGATGTGGGAGGTTGCCCAGCCTGGGAGGGACACGGGGGAACTCCAGGGCATGTCCAGCCCATCTTGTTCAGTCCCGATCAGCCAAACC
>NW_005871106.1:2500481-2635319 GCF_000147115.1 Myotis lucifugus
CTTTAGCATTATTAGACTTTTTATTACATAGGATATGAAATAGACATACTAATATCACCTTCATTTATAGGTGAGGCACAGAGAGGCACACGCTCAGCAAGCAGTAAAACTAACATTCAAACCCAAGAATTTAGACTCCACACTTCACACTTTTAATGACTAGGCTATGTTGCCTCCAGAACTTGAATTTTTAGATCCATTCTAGGCTATTCAGGATGATCTGTGCAACTCATCCATACACTCATTTCTAACTATGATAAGGGTGCAAATAGTGCAATGGTGTTGGAAGGGAGGAGTGCAGGTCAAAGATGGATTCTAGAGAAATTAAAAAAGAGTATCAGCAAGAAGTAATGACTGGTTATATGTGTGGGGTGATGAAGGGGTAAGGATGGGGCAGAGACCAGAATGACTTTGAATAAGAAGTAGGAGATTTGGAAGCAAGTAAGAACAACAACAGAAAAACAAGTTTTTGGTTTGGGATGATATTCACATTTGAGATAAGCATCCATAGGCTTCAGGATACTTATGAGACAGTCAGGTCAAAAAGTCCATTAAGCAGCTTGGCAAAGGAACAGGCAATGAGTAAAGAGAGCTGCCCCTATACCTGAAATGCTGATCCATCTCTACCTCTGTTGAAATCATTCCTACTTAAGAAAGTTACTGGGATGAGAGACTGAGGTGTGCATGTGGGTATGGGGGAGGGGGATAACATAAAGTGAGACCATTTCCCCAGCATGCTGGGGTATGAAATCTGGGAAAATACCAAGCAGGGAAAAAGAAACCACAAAGCACAAATGCTTATACTCTTCTCCCAGCATGGTACTAAGCATGACTCCCTGCGTTACACTCTGTGTACAGACCCCATGCTTGACAAAGCACTGCAACTTACATAAGGACCTATACCGTATTGGCTTTGTGGCTTTGGAAGAACCTAGCAAATGTAAAAATGCTTGCCATATTTTCAGAGACTCTTCTCATTTCTACAAGAAGTTAAGGAATTCTTTCAAAAATGTAGTCCTTTTGGAATTAAGGTTCAAGCATCATTGGGTTGGCTCAATGTAAGATATCTTCATTAACAGAAAAACTTGCTAGCTTCATCCCAAGAAGCCAAAAGGAGAGCAACAGAAGCAGTGAGCAAACAAAACACACAACAGTGCAGCTGCTTGCACACTGGCCTAAAACTGGTTGTTAGTCACTGCAGCCTATTCTGATTAGAAGAATCCTTCAGACAAAAGAATAAGATATTTTGGTTTAAGGTTCATTAGAATTTAGAGTTGTTAATTTCCTCCTTATCTTTAAGTAGCCTGAAAGACAGAAATAGTAAACATAGCAATAAAGAGAGGTTGTATAAAATTTTTACAACTATTTTTAATTGCTGAAATTTAAAATATTTGTTTTTTCTAAAACATTTTAAAATCTATTCTATAAATGAAATTAAGATGGAATTTTTAAAAAACAAAACATACTTCAGTTAAAAGCAATGGTCAAAATTAGATGGATTTAAGCCTGGCTCTGTTTTCCAAACTAAAATATAAAAAATGAAGATACTTTTATTTATTTATTTATTTATTTATTTATCCAATACATATATATTTTTTTATTCAGAGAGGAAAGAGAGAGAGAGAGAGAGAGAGAGAGAGAGAGACATCAATGATGAGAGAATCATTGATTGGCTGTCTCCTGCACAGCCCACACTGGGGATTGAGCCTGCAACCTGGGAATGTACCCTGACAGGGAATTGAACCATGACCTCCTGGTTTATAGGTCAATACTCAACCACTGAGCCAAGCCAGCTGGACTGAAGATTCTTTTAGATAATACCATCAAAAGAATTTCTTAATGATTATAACTTTTCATTTATATGAAGCATGAAGCTTAATTGCCAGTAAATGGCTTTCAGTGTATCTCTAGTGATGATTAATCAATTCACCTATCTATATTTAGCTTTCAAGTATTTATAATGACATGGAAAAAAACAGCAGTAAGGTAGGAATTCAGACTAAGTATTTTAAAAGCAACAACAAAGACAAAATACTCACGATATGGCACTTCTAGTGGATGCCCTGTTACGTCACACCATCCAATTGGGTGAATGTCAGGGCTGTCTACATCCATCCAATAGTCGTATTTGTGGTCCCAGCCATCAAAATGGACCTGTTGAATAATTAGTATTTAGTAATTAATTTCACTATCCCCAATATCAAAATATTGGAAAAAAGATATCCAAAATTGAGAACGAAATTTTATTAAACACACATTAGAGCTGAAACTGTATTTAAAATGTACTATAAAATAGCCTTCTGCTCTAGCAACCAAAGGCTATTGAGCCTTTCCCCTCCCCCCCAAGAATTTAAAGAAATTGGTAAACAAAAAATCTATCAGGATTGATTAGAACTTGAAGAAATAAGATCAATCCATTTTACCAACTAAGAAATATTGTAAGCATATTCTCTGTGCTGGTAGCCACTGAAAGAACCATGTCAGCATCATCAACAAGAGTCACCACCTGACATCAGTAACAAGCCATATGCAGACGGGAGGTGAATAGATTAGAATAAAGGAAGCAATGCATTTCAAAATCCTAAAAAATTGGAACAATGGAGGCAAAGAGAGCTGATAAAATGTGCTACTGAGGTAGAAGGATTGGTAGCTATCTAATAGCTATTATAAAACCATGTGTAAGCTTTCAGAAAACCCGAGGAAGAGATTGGGCCCAGGTCCACCAATCTTTTTGGTTATCCATGTATGCATCTTACCTATAAAATACACATGACACATACACATGCACACATACACACACATACACACACACACACACACACACACACCCATGACACATACATACAAGTCTGAGAATAAGATTAAAATAAAGTCCAATTTGTGAAACAAAAAATCAGTACTTATTTTCTTTTCACTTTTATTTTTTTTAAATATATTTTATTGATTTTTTACAGAGAGGAAGGGAGGGGAATAGAGAGTTAGAAACATCGATCAGCTGCCTCCTGCACACTCCCTACTGGGGATGTGCCCGCAACCAAGGTACATGCCCGTGACTGGAATCGAACCTGGGACCCTTCAGTCTGAAGGCCGACGCTCCATCCACTGAGCCAAACTAGCTAGGGCTCTTTTCACTTACAAAAAAATTTTATTGTTGAGATTATTACAGATGTTCCTCTTTGTTCCTCCCATAACTCCCCTCCACCCGGTTCTCACCCCACCCAGGCCCTCACCACCCTATTGTCTGTGTCCATAGGTAATGCATACATGCATATAAGATCTTTGTCTAATCTCTTCTTGCACCCCCCGCATCCTCTTCCCTCTGAGAATCATCAGTCTGTTCCATTTCCATGGCCCTGATTCTATTATATTCGCCAGTTTATTCTGTTCATCCGATATTTTATTCATTTGATTTTTAGATTAACTTGTTGATAGATATGTATTTGTTGTCACTTTGTTGTTCATATTTTTTATCTTTACCCTTTTCTTCTTCCTCTTCTTAAAGAATACCCTTCAACATTTCATATAATACTGGTTTGGTGGTGATGAACTCCTTTAGCTTTTTCTTGTCTGTGAAGCTCTTTTTTTTTCTCAACCTCTGCATAAGTCTTTTTTTTTTTTCTCTAAAAGTATTACAAAGGGTATTACATAAGTGTCCTTTTTTCCCCCCCACCCTTGACAAGCCCCTGCCCTCCCTTACCCCCCAGTGTCTTATGTCCATCAGCCATGGTTATATGGATGCATACAAGTCCTTCGGTTGATCTCTTACTCCCCTCCCTCCTGTCCCCCAACCCTCCCTGGCCTTCCCACTGCAGTCCGACAATCGGTCTGAGGCAGCTCTGCCACTGTATTTATTATTGTTCAAAAGTTTGTAATGGTCTTATTTATCCATGAAAGAGTGAGATCATATGGTATTTTTCCTTCATTGACTGGCATAGTATTCACTTAGCATAATGCTCTCCAGTTCCATCCATGCTGTTGCAAATGGGAAAGAGTTCCTTTCTTTTTTTACAGCAGCATAGTATTCCATCGTGTAGATGTACCACAGTTTTCTAATCCATTCATCTACTGATGGGCACTTAGGCTGTTTCCAGATCTTAGCTATGGTGAATTGTGCTGCTATGAACATCTGGGTGCATATATCCTTTCTGATTGGTGTTTCTGGTTTCTTGGGATATATTCCTAGAAGTGGGATCACAGGATCAAATGGGAGTTCCATTTCCAATTTTTTGAGGAACCTCCATACTGCCTTCCATAGTGGCTGCACCAGTCTGCATTCCCACCAGCAGTGCACAAGTGTTCCTTTTTCTCCACATCCTCTCCAGCACTTGTCGTTTGTTGATTTGTTGATGATGGCCATTCTGACAGGTGTGAGATGGTACCTCATTGTTGTTTTGATTTGCATCTCTCGGATGATTAGTGACTTTGAGCATGTTTTCATATGTCTCTTGGCTTTCTGAATGTCCTCTTTTGAAAGGTGTCTATTTAGATCCTTTGCCCATTTTTTGATTGGATTGTTTATCTTCTTTTTGTTAAGTTGTATGAGTTCCCTATAAATTTTGGAGATTAAGCCCTTATCAGATATGACGTTGGCAAATATGTTTTCCCACGAGGTGGGTTTTCTTGTTGTTTTGTTGATGGTTTCTTTTGCTGTGCAGAAGCTTTTTATTTTGATGTAGTCCCATTTGTTCAGTTTCTCTTTAGTTTCAACTGCCCTAGGAGCTGTATCAGTGAAGAAATTGTTTTGGCATATGTCTGAGACTTTGTTGCCTTTGTATTCTTCTAGAATTTTTATGGTTTCCTGTCGTACATTTAAGTCCTTTATCCATTTTGAGTTTATTCTTGTGTATGGTGTAAGTTGGTGGTCTAGTTTCATTTTCTTGCATATATCTGTCCAATTTTCCCAACACCATTTATTGAAGAGACTATCTTGGCTCCATTGTATGTTCATGCCTCCTTTGTCAAAAATTAATTGAGCATATTGGTTCGGGCTAATTTCTGGACTCTCTATTCTATTCCACTGATCTATATGTCTGTTCTTGTGCCAGTACCAGGCAGTTTTGAGAACAGTGGCTTTGTAATACAGCTTGATATCTGGCATTGAGATCCCACCTACTTTGTTCTTTCTAAGGGTCGTTGCAGCTATTCGGGGTCTTTTTTTATTCCAGATGAATTTTTGGAGAGTTCATTCTAGATCTTTGAAGAAGGCCATTGGTATTTTAATGGGAAGTGCGTTGAATTTATAGATTGCTTTGGGTAGTATGGACATTTTAATGATGTTGATTCTACCAATCCAAGAACATGGTATGTTCTTCCATCTGTTTATGTCTTCCTCTATCTCTTTTTTCAACGTCCTGTAGTTTTCTGAGTAGAGGTCTTTAACCTCTTTAGTTAAGTTTATTCCTAGGTATCTTAATTTTTTTGGTGCGATGGTAAATGGGATTGTTTTTCTAATCTCTCTTTCTGAAAGTTCACTATTGGTGTATAGAAATGCCTCAGATTTCTTGGGGTTAATTTTGTATCCTGCTACATTGCCAAATTCATGTATTAAGTCTAGTAGCTTTTGGATGGAGTCTCTAGGGTTTTGTATGTATAATGTCATGTCATCTGCAAATAAGGACAGTTTTACTTCCTCTTTTCCAATTTGGATGCCTTTTATTTCTTCTTCTTGCCTAATTGCAATGGCTAATACTTCCAGTACTATGTTGAACAGGAGTGGTGAGAGTGGGCATCCTTGTCTTGTTCCTGTTCTTAGGGGAAATGGTGTTAGTTTTTGTCCATTGAGTATGATGTTGGCTGTGGGCCTGTCATATATGGCTTTTATTATGTTGAGGTATGATCCTTCTATTCCCACCTTTCTGAGAGTTTTTATCAAAAATGGGTGTTGGATTTTGTCGAATGCTTTTTCTGCATCAATTGATATGACCATGTGGTTTTTTTCTTTCAATTTGTTTATGTGATGTATCATTTATTGATTTACGGATGTTGTACCATCCTTGCATCTCTGGGATAAATCCTACTTGGTCATGGTGTATGATCCTTCTGATGTACTGCTGAATCCGATTTGCTAAGATTTTGTTGAGGATTTTGGCATCTATGTTCATGAGGGATATTGGCCTGTAATTCTCTTTCATTGTGATGTCTTTACCTGGTTTTGGTATTAGGGTGATGCTGGCTTCATAGAATGAGCTTGGAAGTGTTCCTTCCTCTTGAATTTTTTGTAGTAGTCTGAGGAGGGTAGGTTTTAGTTCTTCCTTGAATGTTTGGTAAAACTCCCCTGTGAAGCCGTCTGGCCCTGGGCTTTTGTTTGCTGGAAGCTTTCTGATGACTGCTTCAATTTCTTCCATAGTTATTGGCCTATTGAGGTTTTTAGATTCTTCCTGATTGAGTTTTGGAATGTTGTATTTTTCTAGGAATTTGTCCATTTCCTCCAGGTTGTCTAGTTTGTTGGAGTAGAGTTGCCCGTAGTATTGTTTAACAATCATTTGTATTTCTGTGGGGTCTGTTGTTATTTCGCCTCTATCATTTCTGATTTGGTTTATTTGGGACCTCTCTCTTTGCTTCTTGGTGAGCCTGGCTAGGGGTTTGTCAATCTTGTTTATCCTTTCAAAGAACCAGCTCTTGGTTTCATTGATTTTCTGTATTGTTTTTTTGGTCTCTATTTCATTGATTTCTGCTCTAATCTTTATTATCTCCTTCCTTCTGCTCACTCTGGGGTTTTCTTGTTGCTCTCTTTCTAATTATTTGAGTTGTAGAGTTAGATGATTAACTACCATTTTTTCTTGTTTTTTGAGATAGGCCTGTAGAGCTATAAACTTCCCTCTCAGGACTGCTTTCATTGTGTCCCAGAGGTTTTGGATTGTTGTGTTTTCATAGTCATTAGTGTCCAGGATGTTTTTAATTTCTTCTTTGATGTCATCGGTAACCCAATCAATATTTAATAACATGCTATTCAGCTTCCAAGTGTTTGAGTATTTTGGGTTGTTTTTATTGTAGTTTATTTCTAACATTATGCCATCGTGGTCTGAGAAGAAGCTTTTTATGATTTCAATCATCTTGAATTTGTGGAGACTTTGCTTGTGACCCAATATGTGGTCTATTTTTGAATATGTCCCATGAGCACCTGAGAGGAATGTATATTCCGCAGCTGTGGGGTGAAGTGTTCTGAAGATGTCAATTAAGTCCATCTGATCTAGTGAGTCATTTAGGATTGCTGTTTCTTTGCTGATTATTTGTCTAACAGATTTATCCAGTGATGTCAGTGGTGTATTAAAGTCCCCTACTATGATTGTATTGTTGTCGATCTCTCCCCTGATATCTTCCAGAAGTTTTCTTATGTATGTGGGTGCTCCTGCATTGGGTGCATATATGTTTACCAGGGTTATATCTTCTTGTTGTATTGATCCCTTTAGTATTATGAAGTGGCCTTCCTTATCTCTGGTTATGGCCTTCACTTTGAGATGTATTTTGTCAGATATAAGTATTGCTACCTCAGCTTTCTTTTCCTTTCCATTTGCGTGAAAGATATTTTTCCATCCCTTCACTTTCAGTCTGTGTGAGTCCCTTCTAATGAGGTGGGTCTCTTGTAGACAGCAGATGTATGGGTCATGTTTTTTTATCCATTCAGCCACTCGATGTCTTTTGGTTGGAGCATTTAGTCCATTTACATTTAAAGTTATTATTGAAAGGTACTTGTTTGTAGCCATTTCTTTTTTTGTGTGGCTGTTTTCTTTCTAGCTTTTTATTTCTTCTTTTTACACCAGTCCCTTTAGCATTTCTTGCATTGCTGGCTTGGTGGTGATAAACTCCCTTAGCCTTTTTTTGTTTGTGAAGGTTCTTATTTCCCCTTCAATTTTGAATGATAGCCTTGCTGGATAGAGTATTCTTGGATTCAGTCCTTTGCTTTGCATCACTTTGTAGATTTCCGTCCATTCTTTTCTGGCCTGATGTGTTTCTGTTGAGAAATCATTTGATAATCTAATGGGAGATCCCTTGTATGTTACTTTCCGTCTCTCTCTTGCAGCCTGTAAGATTCTCTCTTTATCCTGAACATTTGCCATGGTAATTATGATGTGTCTTGATGTGGGTCTTTTCGGGTTCACCTTGTTTGGGACTCTCTGGGCTTGTGTGACTTTTTTCTTCCCCTCCTCAGGGAAGTTTTCTGATATTATTTCTTCGAATAGGTTTTCTAATCCATGTTCATCTTTCTGTTGTTCTGGCACCCCTATTATTCGTATGTTGTTTCGTTTCATGTTGTCCCAAAGCTCCCTTAGGCTCTCCTCCTGTCTTTTAATTTTTTTCTCCATTTGCAGTACAGTTTGAGTGTGTTTTGCTTCCTTGTCTTCTAATTCACTAATTCGGTCCTCCGCTTCTCCCAGTCTACTGTTGATACTTTCAATGGTGTTTTTTATTGCAGCTATGTCGCTCTTCATTTCTTCTTGGGACTTACTTAAGTTGTTGATTTTTTCATCTGTTTCTTCTAGCTTCTTGCATAAGTAGTTGAGTTTTTCATCTGTTTCTTCTTGCTTCTTGAACATCCGGTGCATGTACTCTAGGAACCTTATTCTGAATTCTTTTTCCGTCATGTTGCATATCTCTGTCTCACTTAGCTGCTTTTCTGGCGAGTCCTCCTTTTCTTTCCTTTGGGGGTTTCTTTGTCTACCCATGTTTGATCTCACTGACATGACTAGTTGTTGAGTCGTTCAGTGGCTGGACCCTGGGTGGCAGTGGCTGCTCCCTGGGTGGCAGTGGCTCCTCGGGCTGTGGTTGCTCCTTGGGCGGTTGTGGTAGCAGCGGCTCCTCTGTTGATAGCAGAGCCTCTGGTGGGTGCTGTTCACAGCTGTGGTGGCTCTTCTGGCTGGTGGAGGGAGGCTTCACACACAGCAACTGTTCCCCAGGCAGAGCGTGTGGTGATCAGGAGGCCACTGTTGCTTGAATCTGCTGCCTCGGGCCTCACCACCTCAACCAGCCTTCAGGCACGTCTGTCTCTGTGTTGGCCAGAAAGCGAAAGCTACGGTCGCAAACCCCGTCTGTGAAGCTCTTTATCTGACCTTCAATTCTACATGATAGCTTTGCTGGGTAGAGTATTCTCGGTTATAGGTTCTTGCTATTCATCACTTTGAATATTTCTTGCCACTCCCTTCTGGCCTGCATAGTTTCTGTTGAGAAATCAGCTGACAGTCATATGGGCACTCCCCTGTAGGTAAATAACTTCTTTTGCTGCTTTTAAGATTCTCTCTTTGTCTTTTGCCCTTGGCATTTTAATTATGATGTGTCTTGGTGTGGTCCTCTTTGGATTCCTCTTGTTTGGGGTTATCTGTGCCTCTTGGACTTGTAAGCCTATTTCTTTCACCAGATAGGGGAAGTTTTCTGTCATTATTTCTTCCAATAGGTTTTCAGTATCTTGCTTTCTCTCTTCTTCTGGTACCCCCATAATTTGGATGTTGGTACGCTTGAAGTGTTCCCAGAGGCTCTTTACACTATCTTCATATTTTTGGATTCTTTTTTCTTTTTTTTCTTCTGGTTGGTTGTTTTTTGCTTCCTCACATTTCAAATCGATTTGATTTTTGGGATCCTCTAATCTACTGTTGAATCCCTGTATATTATTCTTTATTTCAGTCAGTGTATGCTTAATTTCTAACTGGTCCTTTTCCATTTTTTCGCCATTCTCACTAAGATCCTTGAAAGTCTCAATAAGTTCCTCAGAGTTTTCTAGAAGATTCTTGAGTAACCTTATAACTGTGGTTTTGAACTCTATATCCAATAATTTTCTTTCTTCCATTTCTTTCATTTGTGACATGTTTCTTTTTCTCCGCATTTTGGCTGCTTCCCTGTTTGTTTCTATCCATTGGGTAGCTGCTAAGTCTCCTTGAGTTGATAGAGTGGCCTTGTGTAGTAGGTGTCCTATAACAGCGGTTCTCAACCTGTGGATCGCGACCCCTTTGGCAGTCGAACAACCCTTTCACAGGGGTCGCCTAAGACCATCCTGCATATCAGATATTTACATTATGATTCATAACAGTAGCAACATTACAGTTATGAAGTAGCAACGAAAATAATTTTATGGTTGGGTCACAACATGAGGAACTGTATTTAAAGAGCCAGAAGGTTGAGAACCACTGTCCTATAAGGCTCAGTGGCTCAGTCTCCCCAATCACATGAGTTGGACACTCTTGGTGCACCCCTTTGTGGGCTGTATGCACAGTGTTGTTGTAGTTGAGCCTTGATTGCTGTTGGTGTCACTGAGAGGAACTGACCTCCAGGCCAATTGGCTGTGGGGACCAGCTGCAACTATAGTGGGAGAGCTTCTATGCAGGAGACACCCCTATGAAGCAGGACTTGTTTCAGTGGGGCTTTGGTGCTCACTGAATCTGCCCCTTGAATGTGTTGCTTATGGATGTGAAGAGTTGTAATCTGGTATGGTCTCACACTGACCACTGGTACACTGGCTCTTGGGTCTCCAGGGAGATGCAAAGTCAGCCACTGCCTGGGGCCACCCAGCAGGAACTCCAGAGAGATCTGCAGATTCCTCCTCTTTGTATGGGGTTTGGATGTGCCCAGATGAGGCCCAGCTGTGAAGCAAGGCAGGCTGGTGCTGGCGTGGTTTTTTGGGGGCCTTTTATTGATAGGTTTGTAGCTCCCTGACCTAGCTGCAGCTTGTTTAACAGAGTTTTCTCCTGAGAAAGAACAGATCATTCTATGCAAAAGCCCCTGTGCACAGCTTGGATGGGGTTGTAAATTGGGTAGGACGGGGTCTCAGGGAATCACCAGGGAGGAGCAAACAGAAATGGCTGCCAGTCAGCCCTGAACCTAGGAGGTCCCAGCCCAGGAACAATGACCACTGCAAGCACCACAACATGAGGAGAAACATACACAAAGCACTTATGTTGTGCCGAAGAGACAGAGATTGAAGCTCAGAGCTGATGAAGCACCTGGAAATGGGAGGAAAATGTATAGAGAAGCTAGAGCTACTATCTAGAAATCTATGGAAGTTATTCATAAGACCCTGGTCAAAGGCTGGACTACACATGTGCAAGGAAAGACATGGTGAAGCCAGGCAGAGAGCAGTTAATGCAGAGCTGAGACTAGAGGTCACACATTCCTGGGAGAATAGAGAGACCAGAGTGTAAAGATCTCAAGAATCCCCTGATAATTTGAGAAACCAAAAAGTTCATATTTTTGGAATAAGAACCATGCCATTGTAAGAGCTACTGTAGACGAGCCCTAAAAAGGCTAAAATCAAGCTTCAAAAATATTAAGAATGACCAGTAATTAACTGTCTAATAAAACAAATTCTCCCTTTTTAAAGAAAGACAAATACTCCCAACTATGTGTACTATGTCATTCATAATGTCCAATACAGAGCAATAATTTATTAGACATGCAAATCGGCAGGTGAATGTGAGCCATAGTCATTTTTTTCTTTATTGATTAAGGTATTACATATGTGTCCTTCTCCCCCATTTCTCCCCCACACCCCCCACTCATGCCCTCACCCGCCCTGTTGTCTGTGTCCATTGGTTAGGCTTATATGCATGCATATAAGTCCTTTGGTTGATCTCTCCCCCTTACCCCCACCCTCTCCTACCTTTCCTCTGAGGTTTGACGGTCTGAATTTTTTAAAATGCAGTCAAACGCATCAACTGTGTTTTATAGCTTGTAGGAATAAAGCATGTGAGCTTCACAAGCAGACCTTCAGGTATCCATATGTGACAGTACAGACTGTCACTTTCAGATGGACCCTTGAGATATGACCTAAAATGCCAGAGTGTAGTGTCCTGGTACGGTGTCTAATTCCTTGATTCTTCACGGACTTTGAGAAGTTATGAAAACATAAAGAGATAAGTACCAGTTGAGCTGCATGCTGAGAGGCATCAATTGTCAAAAATGTGATGTATATTTATAGCTTTTAGCTTTTAAAGTTTAAACAAAATGAAATTTAATTTATACAAAATAAAACTTTACAAGCTATAATATTATAAATACCATTCTTTATCTTATACTTAGTATCCTGGTGCATGGATTCATGCATATTGAAAGGAAATTAATTAGAAGAAATATTTTAATATCACTATTCACATCTTGCTAATGAAAAGAAAATAGGATTCTACTGAGTCTCCTATCTACCTACTCTAAGACTTCTGTGAGGATCAAATGAGATGAAGCATGGGAAAGTGTTCCACAACATTTGGTTAAACTGTAAAATGTTTGCAACTGGCAATAAAGCAAGTAGGGTTCCTTGACTGAAGAAACTCCAAGGAGGCTAGTTGCTAGGGACAGGAAGCCGGGCGTTGTTATGTGACGTCATTACCCGGCACCCACAGCGACCTTTTCCGGGCTGGGCTGAACTGTGGGCCACATTTTGTGCCATGGGGTATTGGCAGCATTGGCTGCGATTTGGTGGGGTGTCACTCCAGGGTGGTGGCAAGGCTTGTGCCCCACTTGGGGGAAGCAGAGTGTTGGCTTGTCAGCGCCAGGTCTGCAGTGCCATTTATTTTTAAATGGCCAGTGCATGTCATGGCACCTCCTACATTGAGCATCTGCCCCCTGGTGGTCAGTGCGTGTCATAGCTACCAGTCGGATGGAGGGACACTTAGCCATTTATGTATATAGACTAGAGGCCCAGTGCACGAATTCGTGAATGGGTGGGGTTGGGGTGGGCCTGTCGGGAGGAGAAGACAGCGGGAGGTTGGCTGGCTGGCCTGCCATGATCGGAGCTGATCAGAGCTTGGCTGGCTAGGGGGAGGGGCCACAGGCAATTGGCCGGTCAGCCCCGCCACCTATTGGGGTTGAGGAAGTGATCAGGGGAGGGCCCCATCCCCTGATTGGGTGGTTTGCTGGCTGCAGTGGGCGTCATAGCGACTGGTCGTTCTGGATGCTGGCTTTTAATATATAGAGATTATGGTATATCCAGTCGATGAAAGGGTTTTTGTGGCCATGAAAGTTACAAATCTTTATAAAGAATATATAAGGGGAAGGGGAAGCAACTCAACACCATTTTATCCAGTGGAAAAAGTTTAAAAAGAGGTTAGTAAATTCTTATTTATTATTAGTATATTATAGTAAACAAAAATAATCACAAAAATAAAAAATGCAGTCAATAGATAGAGATCCTGGGATGACCCAGATGTTGTAATCCCCAGACAAGAACTTTGAAGTAGCTATTAAAATATGTTCAAGGACTTAAAAGAAAAAATGGTCTTGATTGAAAAGATAGTGAATTTTGGCAGGAATATGAAAACTATAAAAGAGAAACAAATTAAGTTCTAGAATTGAGAAATAAAAAAGTTTCTATGTGGGCTCAACAAGAGATCGAAGATGGTAGAGAAATAAGTGGGTGAACATAAAAACAGATTCACATAAATTATTAATCTAAAGTGCACACAATGAAAGATTTTAAAAATGAACAGAGCTCAGGGAATTGGGAGCTAATAGCAAATGGTCTAATATCCATGTATTTGGAGTCCAGAAGGAGAAAAGATAGAAAGATGAAGCAGGAATAGAGGTTAAACAAAAGTTGAAGGAATAAAGTAAAAAAATTTCCCTATTTTTCTAATTTACAAGTTTAAGAACAGAAAAAATATGTAAAACACTGCCCAAATAAAAATGAACTGATGAATTCAATTGTCTTCATAATAAAAAACTTATTTTCTTCAAATTAGCATTAATGAAAAAGGAAAAGCAAGCCACAGACATTTATAATGCATTTATCTGACCAAAAACTTGACATAAATATCAATAAATAATGGGAAAAAGACTTATAGAATCTTTGAAAACAGAAGGCTCATAAATGATCAATAATCACATTTTAAAAATTGTCAACATCATTATTCATCAGAAAAACCACGATAAGACACTACTGTACACCCATTCAAATGAGTTAAGTGACTGACAGCATCAATTATTGGTGAGGCTGTGGAGCTCTAGCAACATTCATACAATGTTGGGAAAGAGGCCATAAAATTACACAACCACTATAGAAAATGTTTTGCTACTTCATTAGAAATTTAAATATGTGCTAACTCTGTAACTCCTAGCATTCCACCCCAAAGAGATGGAAATATAAAGCTGTATAAGCAAGGGTTCCTAGCAGTTTTCATTCATAATAGCCAAACCCCCAAAACAACCAAATACCCAACAACAGGTGAATGATTATCCATTCACAGACAAGTATAGTATATGCACATAATGAGTGCTAGTCATCAATTAAAAAATAGTTTATAGCCTCATAAGCATACATCAAACAGACCATGTTGAGCAGAAGAGGCAGACACAAAAGAATGTATACTCTATGACTCCATTTATATGAAGTTTAACAATAGGCAAAAAAATCAGACCCATGGCTATTGGGAGGGAGAGGGGAGTAGAACTGACTGCAGAGGAACGCAAAGGTATCTTCTGTAGGATGAAAATATTCCAAATCTTAATTGGGGTGGTGGTTCTATAAGTATAGAACCACATGTTTCAAATTTCACACATAAAATCTGTACATTTTACCATTTGTAACACATTTCATTAAAGTTAACTTATTTAAAATATTTCTACATTCAGCTGCTATCATATCGGGCTTTTCTGATCTTGTACTATATTTTATTTATTATGATTTTGCTGCATTCTAGACATAGCCAAACTGCATCATACTACCAGGCAACGAAATATTCGAGTTGTGAAAAGGCAAAACTGACATTCCCTTCTAGAATGATGTTGGTTGCTTTGGAATTACCAATAGAAAAAGTTTATGTAAGTGTGTATAATGAATGGGGTGAAAAAAATAAAATTCTCAAGCTTTAAAATGTCAACCTATCTAATTTCAATATCCTTCTCTTTTGAGTTTGCAGTGCAAGTATTTATGTTTCAAAAGCCAGCAAGCAATCTCTCAGCACAAACTAGACAGGCCACATGATCCATCAAGATTCTTCTTCAAGGAGCAAGGCCGTTCTATTTCAGTTATTGAGCCTGCACCTGGGAATCCTATATAAAACTGATCTAAAACTGAAAAGTAAAATGATAACAACTTAAACAATTTTTCTTGAAAGCTAATGCAATGCTTTTAGTACTCTATTCCACATTTTCCCTTATGTTCATTAATAAATATTAATCTGTTCTTTTCAAAGCTGTATATATTTGCTTACAATGAAAGATGAGAATTAAAAATGCCCCCTGTAAATCCAACGAGATGCTCCCCTCCCCCACAAAGGCAGTCTAAACTTGGAATGTATAATGAAAATCTGTACCCAGATACATCTTTATGAAAGATATTTTTCTATCTTTGAATTTTTATATCTCTGGAGTGAAATCCAATTTTAAGAATTCTAACCAGATGGTCAAATTACTAAAGAAGATTGGCATTTTAAGAATATTTACAGAGTCCCTTTTTAAAGCAAAGAATCATTTTGAAAACCAAATCATATCCAGTGCTGTATTTCATAATATTTATAACTTTTTCACGTTTGGGGTTTCAATAAGCCGAGTAAACATATAGATTCTTCTTGCTCAGATTTTGATAAACTGGAGCACAAAGGTCAGCAAACAGTCAACTGCTGTCTCAAGTTAGTACCCTTAAGTCGGCAGTGATGCTTCCTGAAGGTACTAATATTATATGCATGAGCTATTAATGACTGGGAAAATAACTTGGACATTTAAGAACTAGATCAGCATATAAAAAGCCATGGGCACACTGCTTAGTGTAAATCCAAAGCTGTCAATCCTCAGGATTGACTCTTCCTTGCTTTGTCTTATTATTTTCTGCCCAGTACCCACACCAGGAACTTTCCTGTGAGCTTTGCCACTTTGTCCGAATCATCTTTGCTGCCTCCATGATCCTTAACACTATGGCTTACACATTGTTAGATCTAAAAAACCATGGGCTTAATAAGATGCATGATGGTAATCATCACGTCTTGCTGTTCTTTGGGGCAATTTGAAAATAAGCAGTTATTTATCTAGAAACACTGGAGCTAAATTTAATGCTCAATAACAACAATTTATTAGCTTATTAGTATGCTTGTTTGCTCCTCCTATATAGTTTTTAAATTTTTAATTTCCATTTTAACAAGGTTAGTGGATGTGCGTATTTTACTGTCACAGGCCTCTAATCTATTTTAAAGGCTTATGGTGAAAGCATACAAGAATATATGAGGTTAACTTATTTAGAAAGAGGGCTGATTGTACCTGAGCTCTCCAAGCTTTAATTGAATACATTTTCTGTTACCTAAAAGTGGCCCTAAATTTCATTCTAAAAGAATGAACTGAGTCTTTATATGTTGTTCTAATACCACTTACTCATAACCATTGCTGCTAATAAGACTACAGAAAATCTTACTTCCTATGATGCAGGGCTCTACTGTGGGATGGTGTTGGGGGGATGCAGGAATAGCACCAAAGCCAGACATCTGTTCCGCTGCAGGTCACGCCTTCACAAAATACCACCATGATCCAAGAGCAAGTGTTGGGTATGGCAGGGGACTCACTTTTATTGTGTGGTTAACATTCTGGGCATAGTTGTAAAATAGATGTATTCTCACTTAATGTCCACAATATGTTGTTTTCATAGATGATGAAAGTAACTTTTGAGGAGGTTTGCTGAGATCACACAGCCAGTAAATGGCAAAATCAGATTTAAACTGAAAACAGTTTACTGAGAAAATGATACAAAAATCTAATTTGTGGGGATATTTGGGACTGTTATATCTAAGAATCTAATATAGCAGAGGTAAATTGCATTTTTAAATATAAAAAGACATTTCCATAATGGAAATAAAATAACATGGAATAACACAGGGCTGCAGTCCAGACTGCCTCTACTTTTGCATATTAAACATTAATTCCACATTGTGCCAACCCATTTACTTGTCTATCCAGGCAAGAATGGAGGAGGAGAAAACATAATGGAAAGAAATTATAACAAAAAAGTGTATATACTTTTAAATTTTACTTTCATATGTTATATCCATTTACATATGAAGCTACTGAGATGCATAAGGATTAAGAAATGTGCTGCCATTTCCAAGTCATTGTGATTTGAAAACCCTCACTCTCCTGGCCCTGAGCCTGTAGCTGTGGAGCTGAGGGCCCCTACATTCTCTCCCACTGCTTCCACACCTACTCTTGGTCAATCATCTCAATTCTCTCTTCCTGCTAACCTCCCCATAAACCCATCTGCTCTTTCAACAAGTACAATTGTTTCTATCTTCCTTCTAGTCCACCTCTATAAGTATTTTAGGAAAAAAAATATTTTAATCTCAAAATTGAAAAATTAATAGTATTCACTATAGCTATTTTAAAATTCTTTTCATTTTTTCAACATAACTGCTCAAATTAATCATATTTCTTGGGCAATGTTTTCAAACTTTAGTAAGCAAAAAGAAATATCAACCATCTCTTGCTACCACCAGGATTCTAATTCTTTGGGGAGAGGGGTCAGAAGTGATGCCTGGAAATCACATTTTTTTAACCACATATCTTAAGATTATTCTGCTGAAGGTGATTTTTGGATAAAACTTTTAAAAAATGTTTCTTTAGGGCGCTGCCATGGCAACAAGGTTGTTAACTGAGCTTGCCATCAAACTCACAATTCTATCTAAAACAATCAAGAAAAACCTAACTTTTTTTGTGATCGTTCTTTTTTAATTTTGAAAGACAATGAGTCCAAGGAGAAACCTGGTAGAAAGCCTAATGCAGAGAACATTCAACTCCAAATGTTTCCATTTGTGATAAATATGTCTACACAAGTTTCTATTTCTCTATTTCTATGGTTATTGGTATAACTAATATAATTAGTGTTTTTCCCATAAAGATCCCCACAAGAAATACAAATTCCACATTTCTAACATAATCCCCAGGGCTTTACTTCTTGTTAAGAAATCCTTAAATATTTCATCAGAGTTAGGCATAATAACAGCCACATTCCCAGCTCCACAGCCACATGTCTGTGGGTAATGTCTTAGGAAGAAAAACCTTCTTCATAAGCACCACGAGGACAAACAACCTCAAAATCAGTTTACAGTTATAACTAACAAATATCTTCATAAGCTCTGCCCTAAGATTTATAGTGTTAAGCATGGGAGCAGCACACACTACACATTCATTGTTATTCGGAAGGCCATGTCCTCTCTGGGTATTCACCAGGCTACTGCTCTCCCTCTTGCAGTGGACATTGTTTCAACATGCTCTCTCCATTTAGCTTCACATTCTGAATCTCTGGGTTGGATCCTTCATCAAGCCATCAAGGTTTTGCTACTAAATCATACATGACTTATACTCATTATTGATAAACCACCAACTCAAAAGAACGTGAGCTGCTTACAGTAATCAAACATTGGATTTCTAAATAATAGTAGGTCATGAGGCATGTGAAAAAGAAGAAAGGCTAATTATATCTTGAGGGACCACAAAATGTATTACCCAAATGGGACATTTTTGAGGATAAAAGAGAGCACTATTAATGATTACACAATTGCAACAGGCATAATCCAGGACATGATGTATAATTACTCTTGATAGCTTAAGGATGATTGCTGTAAATAAATTTCCAGAAAAACAATGGCAAAGGGGAAATAGTACACAAATCCAATTATAATGTGAAAAAAATCACACCAGTTAATCTAAAGTTCCAAAATGTTCACTTATAAAGATAAACTGTGCAGACATTTATATAGGGACAATGAAAAACACAATGACAACATGATGTAGTACATGAATAATGATTGTTGTAACTATATGGGTGGCATCAGCAAAATGGAAATATACTTATAAACACACACAACATGTATAGATAAAGATCTGGGCTCTATTTCAATAATATCTATGTTTAGTATATTTCATTTACAAACTGATTATATTCATATTCTATGAAGTACACCCAGTCAATAAATAAAATAAAATAAAATAAATTGCTTCTAAAGAACAAGGAGATGGTGTTATAAATTTAAAATTCTGTATAAATTTCTCATGTTTACATGTATCGTACCCTCTGAAAAGGTAATTCATCCAGTTGACTGCAGGGACCGTTTCTGTTCATGTATAACTAATTATCTCAACCAGAACAATGCATTCTGGAAATGGATTAAATTTCTCAAGAAAATAAATAATGTCCAAGCCAGTGAATAACTTTTAAGCAACAGAGGAGAATGAATGTTTGTAATTAATGTGCTTGTTCATGTTTTCTTATATTTTTGTTCATAATTCAGTATCAGAAGCCTAAATTACTTCTGGTGAAATAATTGGTACAGAAAAAACAGTCACAACCTGGCTTTTGCCCTCTAAACCTTGGCATGCCATGCCAGCTAAACACAATGTAAATTAAAAGCATCACACATATCATACAAAGATCTAATCATTTAGGGCTAGTCTTCTACTTATTTTAGATAAAAGCCCCCCAAATCATTATTATTCAGTAAGAAACTATTTCTAATATTTCAGTACATATGTTCCTAAATGTTTATGCCTATCCATGTATTCCATACCTTTTTCCTACTTTTCCACCTTGAAAGACTAGGGCCTAGAATCTGAAGTCAGCAGCTACTGGACTTCATACAGATCATACACTAGTCCCACTAACCTCCATGTAGATCATACTCAAAGGTACTAATAACTAATTATATTTTAAATTACATGTATAATTATGTACAAACACATTTAACATAATAATACATACATGTATATGTACTATATCAGGGGTCCAAAACTTTTTAAACAGGGGGCCAGTTCACTGTCCCTCAGACCGTTGGAGGGCCGGACTATAGTTTAAAAAAAAACTATGAACAAATTCCTATGCATACTGCACATATCTTATTTTGAAGTAAAAAAACAAAACGGGAACAAATACAATATTTATATTTGCATGTGGCCCACGGGCCGTAGTTTGAGGACCCCTGTACTATATAATATTTCATAACGTATAATATAATAATATGAAAGTTTAATTATTAATTAATAATTTAAAACTGCAATAGATATATTAGGGAGTTCTGCTTCTGGATAGGATGTTGAACATTAGGGCAGGTCAGTTAGAAGTATTACAACTAGAAAATATCTAGAAACTAATTACTACAAAATTATAAAACCATTTTTTAATCAATTGTGGATGCAAAGAAGTCTAAATGATCTAAATACCAGACAAGGCAGGGCCCATTCCTAAGTGAACAGAGATCATCAGAACTTCATGGAGAAGCACAGGATCAACCCTGAAGAAGGTGACAGGATCTGGCTGGAGGAAAGGCAGCCAGTGGGGCTGTTAGAAGCGTGTGGGCAAGGTGGATGGACTGGAATCTGGAGGAACTCTACACCCGAAGCTGGTTCTCTGGGACTTGGGTGTTGCCCAGTGCCAGTGCTCGGGAGCCTCTGGGGAGGGGCTGAAAAGCAGAGAGATCTCCTGGGCCTAGATCACTAGAGAGAGGGCCAGTAATGCCTACAAAAAGTCCTATTTTTCAATACATTTGAAATCAGAGATGAACTAAAACTAACCCTGCAACCTATCCTCAACCCAGTTCAATTCCTAACCAATTTAAAGTGATCAGTCCTTGTATAGTTTTGTAGAGCTACCATAACCAATTACCACAAAGTTGGTCGCTTTAAACAACAGAAATGCCTTCTGCCATATTTCTGGAGGCCAGAAGTCTGGAATGGAAGTCATGGCAAGGCTGCACTCTTTCTCAGGGCTCCAGGAGAAAACCATCCCTTCCCTCTCCCAGCGTCCTGTGGCTCCACGTGTTCCTCATCTCGGCCTGCATCACTCCATTGTCCCCTCTGTCTTCTTTCTCTTATAAGAACACTAATAATTAAATTTAATGCCAGTGGGGGCCGCATCTCAAGATCTTTAATATAATAACATCTGCAAATACCCTTTCCAAAATAAAGTCACAATCACAGGTTTTTAAGATTGGGAGGTGGATATATCATTTTGGGGACTACCACTCAACCCACTATCGTCCCTTGCACTAGCTGCCTAATAGAAGAAAAGGCATGGCCTTTCTGGGGGAAAATAATATCTATATTAGTCTCTACAGTTATTTTATACACAACATCCAGCATATATGAAAATTTATATGGAAAGAAATAGGATGATATAACTGTAATCAAAAGAAAATACAGCCAATAGAAGCAAACTAACAGATGGAACGGGAATTGAAATTAGCAGTCAAGGACATTAAAATAGTTATTTTAAATATGTTAAATGAAAAAGAAGAAAGATAATCAAATGGATAGAAAGATGGAGAAATTCAACATAAAAGTATACTATCTAAAAAGAATAAAATGAATATTCTATAATTTAAAATTCCATATTTAAAATTAAAAATTCATCGATGGAGCTTAACAGCAGACTAAAAACAGCAGTAGAAATAACAAGATATATGAAATACCGATCAATAGAAATTATTTAAATGCAAGAACAAAAAGATACAATAAAATAAAACAGATCTGGAGAGATCTTGGTTTCTCTCAGTCTAACACAATGTAACTATAATCCTAGAAGGAGAAGAGACAGAAAGTGAGCATAATCAATATTTGAAGAGAGAAGGTCTTATATTTTCCCAAAATTTGTGAACATCAACACATATATTCAAGAAACTAAATAAATTCCAAACATAAAAAATACAAAGAAAGTGTTTATATTTTAAATACAAAGCAAAAAATACACATCAAGTCAAAATGATAATGAAAGATCTAGAGATTACCAGACTAAATGAAAAGACTCAACTATATCTGTTTTCATATCTGTTATATATCTGCTTCAGTCTGTAAGGATAAATAGGTTGAAATAAAAATGTTGAATCAAAGAAGTCTGACACAAAAGAGTACACAGTGTATAATTCCACTTATAAGAAGCAAAAGAACAGGAGAAATTAACCTTGGTAAAAGAGAAGTCAGAATAATGGTTACCTCTGGAGAGATATGGAAGGGGTAGTGGTATTGATTGAGGGGAGCTTAACAGAAAGTTTTTGAGTGATAGAAATGCTCTCTATTTTGACCTTGAGAGTGTCCTGATGAGAGAGAAGGGATGGGTAGATATGTTAAAATTTATTGAACTGTACACTTAAGATGTGTACATTTTACTCTCAATAAATTATCCTTTAATTAAAAAAAAACAGGCATGAGTTCATAAATATTTACTCCATTGTGGCATGCTTACTAGTCTGATAATAAGGCAGATTCAGAATTGATAGAGCTTTTAAGTAATCATTTAGTTACTTACTCAATATACCAATACTAACTGAGTGCTTGCTATATTCCCAGGGCTATTTGAGGTACTAGGAATATATCAGCAAACAAAAGAGAGAGAAAAATCCCTTGCCTTTGAAGCTTACATTCCAGTGGGCATAATCAGATACTATCAAATAAGTGATTTTTTTTAGCAAGTTAAAAGGTGGTAAAAGCTAGGAAAAATAGAGCAGAGTTAAAGAGATTAGGACTGTGCCAGTCAAGAGTTATTGCAATTTTAAATCAAGAGGCACAGGGAGGCTTAAATGAGTTAAAGGTGTTAGAGATTTGGATAGATATATGAGGAAGAATATTATGAAGAGAACAGCAGTGCAAAGATCTGTAGGCAGCAGGCTGACATGTTTAGGTACAGCAAGAAGTATGGTTTAGTTGAAGCAGGGTGAGCAAGATAGAAAGGCTATATGCATGACTATGTTCATGGCAGCACAATTTACCATAGCGAAGATCTGGAAACAGCCTAAGTGCCCATCAGCAGATGAATGGATTAGAAAACTGTGGTACATCTACACGATGGAATACTATGCTGCTGTTAAAAAGAAGGAACTCTTACCATTTGCAACAGCATGGATGGAACTGGAGAGCATTATGCTAAGTGAAATAAGCCAGGAAATGAAAGAAAAATACCACATGATATCACTCATTTATGGATAATAAAGACCATTATATACTGATTAACAAAAATAGATACAGAGGCAGAGCAGCATCGAACAGACTGTCAAACTACAGCCGGAAGGCTGAGGAGGGTTGGGGGGCGAGAGGGGGGTGGTAAGAGATCAACCGAAGGACTTGTATGCATGCATATAAGCATAACCAATGGACACAAGACACTGGGGGGTAGGGGAGGTTGGGGGAATGTCAAGGGGGGGAATAAAGGAGACATACGTAATACTCTTTGTAATACTTTAAGCAATAAAACAAAATTAAAAAAAAGAAAGTAACAAGAGTTCACATTGGCCTGCATTGCTCTGTGTTAGAGGGGAGGGTCTTGGGTTCAATTTCCAGCCAAGGGCAAGTACCTGGGTTGCAGATTTGATCCCCACCCTGAGCGAGGTGAAGGCAATCAATCAATGTGTCTTTCTCACATAGATGTTTCTCTCTCTCCCCCCTCTTCTCTCTCTCCTCCTTTCCATTCTCTCTCTATATATAAAAAATCAATGAAAAAAAATATCCTCACTCCATGCGTGAGGATTAAAAACAAACAGCCCTAGCCAGTTTGGCTCAGTGGATAGAGCGTCAGCCTGGGAACTGAAGGTTCGATTCTGGTCAAGGGTACATGCCGGGGTTGTGGGCTCGAACCCCAGTGGGGGACTTGCAGGAGGCAGCCGATCAATGATTCTCTCTCATCATGGATGTTTCTATCTCTCTCTCCCTCTTCCTTCCTCTTTGAAATCAATAAAAATATGTTTAAAACAAAGAAACATGTTGGAGTCAGAGAGGTAAGATTGCTGCCATATCAGGTAGGGCTTTATGAACTTTGGCTTTTACTCTTGGGAGAAATAGAGAGGCACGAGAGGGTTTTATACAGAAGAGTAACATATCTGACCGTGTCTTACAAGAATCAGTGTGACTGCTGCATTGATACTACTGGGGCAGACAGGAGGTGGCCAGGTTGAAAAATGGAAAACCAGTTAGGAGGCTCATGTTATAATCCTGGAGAGATGATGGTAGCCTGGACTGGAACCGTATTAGTCTAAGTGGTGAAAAAAGCTTGGTTCTATGTATGTTTGAAAGATAGAGCCAAACTGTTTACTGTCAGATTTTAATATTGTTATAGGACAAAGGAGTAAAAGATATTGTCATGTTTTTGATTTAAGCAATGGGAGGAATAGAATACCTAAGATGGCGAAGATAGTGGGTAGAAAAGAGTTAGAGAAGAAAGTTGGGTATTGAAAGCTGTTCAGACATATCATGTCTGAACAATCTATTGGATATCAAGTGGATATGTCAAATAGGTAGTTTGATATAGGAATCTGGAGTTCATCAACATAGAGGTAATATTTAAATTCATGATATTTGATTAAATTATAAAGGAAGTAAATATAGTTAAAGGAGACAAGATCCAATGACAAGTCCTGGTGCACATTGATATTAAGAGTTTGGGATGATGAAAAAGAATCAAATAAAAGGAGTCTGAGAAAGAACTGACAATGAGTCAGAAGAAAAACTAAAAGAATGTGGTGCCGTGGGGGTAAAGAAAGTGTTAACAGAAGTATAGACCACCCTTTCAAAGAGGCTTCCTCTTCATGGAAATGAACAGAGAAGTGAAATTAGAAAATAATGTTTTTAAGATGACAGAAATACTATCATATTTGTTTGCTGATGGAAATTATATTGTGTAAAGAAAAAAACAGATGATAAAGGAAAAGGGTTAAGTTGTTGCCATGGTTGAGGAAGCAGGAAGGGGTGGAACTGGACACAAGGGAGGTGGCTGCCTTTGATGGAAACATGGAAAGTTCATCTATAAGTACAGGAAGACAAGTGGAATACATGGGGACAGAAGCAGATGGGTGGGCATACATGGTGCTGGGAATATGTAGAAGTTCTATTCTGATTGCTTCAATTTTCTAGGTGGAATAGAAAGTAATAAACATCATCAGCTGAGAATAAGAATGAGGCAAATGGAGGGGAAAATTTTAGGAGAGAGGGGGAAAGATGTGACAGTTATCTGGGAGAATGAGTCAACAGATTAGGGAAACAATGGTTCCCAGTCAGCATTAAGAATCAGGTAACATGTGAGTTGGTGGTTGTACAGGAAGTCTGCTTGGCAGACTGTGTGTTTCTCCAGCCATGTTTAGCTTCATGAGGCAGGTACAGAGGAGCAGAGGGTTAGATTTTTGCCACAGTTGTGGTTTTCACAAGAAAATAAGATGAACTGAAGGACAAGGAAGCAGAAAGTACATGCAGTGATCTGATTATGTCCATAATCTATGGGATTCATGCTGTGGAAAGAGGGGAGATAATAAGAAGGTGAGAGACAGTGAAAAGGTGGTAGGATCAATGAATTACAGGTCCTGAGGGAGTTGAAAGAGTGATAGGGCATTAAGTGGCAAATAGTTTGGATATTTAAGGGAATTATCTAGAAAGATGATGATGTTGTCAGGGAGTTGAATGCAAAAAAAAATTATAATTATAAAAGGGTTACATTTATGGTCATTAATAATGTTTATCATAATTACTTATAATAAAATATAATACACTAGAGGCCTATGCAAGAAGAGATCGTGTAATAGCCTCCCATCCTTCGCTGCTGGCACCAGTTTGTCTCTGGCACCCGGGACCCAGGTCTACACTCTGGCGGCTCAGCTCTAGCCCTGGAGCCGTCCAGCTTTGCTGCTCTGGCCTGGGGTCATTTGGCTTTGCTCCACCACTTGGAGCCTACTTATGCAAATTAACTGCCATCTTGGTTGGGTTAATTTGCATACCCTCCTGATTGGCTGGTTAGTGTAGCTAAGGTACGGTCAATTTACATGTTTCTCTATTATTAGGTAAGAATATAGTAATTATACTAATTATTGTCATTAACAATATGTGCTAAAGCATGGACTAAACAGCGGTCACCAACCTTTTGGACCTCACGGACCACCAGTGGTCCGCGGACCACCAGTTGGCGACTGCTGGACTACTAGTAAAGCATGGACTAAAGTATGACAATGGGGCTCACTGACTGAGGCAAAGTGGAAGACAAGATAATCCAAAGAGAGAACTTCAAGGAACTGAGAAGACAGTGTTAGAATGATCATCTATGTGTATATTGAAACCACCAAGAATAAAGACTGAGGTAGTGTTGGTGAGTGGTCATAAAGTGGCAGCTAAAATAACCCAGGAAGGAGGGGGCCTTGGTAGGTGACTGTAACTATGAGTGGTAGTGATGAACAGAGTTGGATGACCTGAGATTCAAAGGTGGAAATAATGAGGAGCAAAGAGCACTGTTCTCTCACCTCCAGCTCATGCAGGGCCCCCAGATGGAGAAGGCTGCAAAAGAGGGAGCCAGATTGTGTTTAAAGTGGAAACGTGAAAGGAATGTTCAGAAAAAAGACTCCAGAGGGTACAGGGCAATGACTGGGATTAAGGGTGGGGAAGGGTTGACCATAAACAGGGGTGAAGCACACAGTGTCTGGTGGAATCACAGGGGTGAGCAAAGGCAAGGCTGGGAGCTTGGGGGTTGGTGAGGAATGGGTACCGGGCCTTCTTTCTGGCTTCTTGGATAAAAGTGAAGCAGAGTGGGGACTAATCATATGCCCAGCATGTGGGCCACTCCTGAATGTACTTAAATGCTCTACTCTTTCACAGCACAGATTCACTGTACAGCCCTAACTCCTGCTATTTGGCCCAAAGCACACCAGGGGCCAACAAGGACAAAGGAGTCCTCCCACCCTGCGGACGGACAGCAGAGCCCGCGGGAGCTCCTAGTACTCACTGCAGCATGCTGTGGGCTGAGGGGGAGAAGGTCTGTGCCCCATTGAATGTCCTCCCGTCAAGCTTTCCAAAGTTAAGTCCAGGAAAGGAAAAAAGATTTGAGCCTATTTAAATCCTTCTTTATGGAAAATAATTTAAAGAAATCCTGCAGTTTTAACTTTAAAAATGTTAGGGCAGTGAGTGTTAAATTCCCAATATAAAGTGATCAGCTTCATGTTTTAATGAAATTCAGAGGCACACTTGCCCACACTGCCACCGAAATAAGTAAACATTCCATAATTGAGCTAAGGAGAGTGACTCGGTGAGAGAATCTGAATGAGCCTGCTCTCCTGTGGGGGTAGGTGACAGGCCCAGCAGCCCAACTGCCTCTGAAGACCGGCCTCCATGCCATACATATTTGGAACAAATGTCACAGGTAGGTTGCTAGATGCCACCATCATAGTCATCTTTACCATTTCTTTTAAAAATATATTTTTCAGAAAGTGACAACTATGGTATGATAGTTATTAGCAATTTAAAGGCAAGCACAGTGGGAAGTGACCCACTTAATGAATTATAGCCCATGTGCTGTGCAGCCTAGACTTTACAATTATTCCAGCAAAACCAGAATTTCTAGCAGAAAGGTTTCTATCCACTAAATGCACTTCAGTCCTTACCTTGGAATTGCAAGCCACTGAGACAGCCTAAGGGTCAGTGAGAACACAGGCCCCCAGCATCCCTTCCTTCTCGGGTAAGGACAAGAAATCTGCAATGGAGATGCCGCGGATGCAGAGAGCTACAGAGAAGCCCGATCTCAATCTTGCCTCTGTGGTCGGGCAGAGGAGAGCCCTCCCTGCAGACGGGCTGCTCCTCACAGCCCAGGGCAGTAGAAACACCTGGGTCCTTTCAAAACAGACTCACATGGAAGCCAAGCTTGCCTCTTGCCAACCAAGTGACCTTGAGTGTGATATTTATGCAGCTTGACCTTTGACGTCCTCATCTATGGAATGGCGGTAATGATGCCAAAGTTGCCTAAGTGTAAGGTTTCCTAACTATTACTGGTAACATATGGAAGTGCCAAATGCAGAGCAGGTATCAGAAAGTAGGGGTTGTGGATGATAATGTTATCATGTAATAATGAAAAAAAAGAGAAATGTTTGGAAGTGACAGTGACAGTAGGATGGGAACAATAAAATTCATCAGGAGACCATAGTCTGAAGTTCTAGTTGATGAGCAATGATTGTGTGTTCTGGCACTGACAGCAAACCCTCCTGAACTGTGCTAGGAGATCTGGGCCCTCAGTGGTGGGTGGTCCCAGAAAGGGAGGCTGGTCTTCACCTGGCCTCAGAATTCCCCTTCACCTGCTAGTGTGGAAGCAAGCCCCCAGTACCTGTGCACTCCAGATATGGGGCAACAAATATCTCACCCCCTACTAGGAACTGCGTAATTGCTTGGTAAAGCTAAGAGCTAATTAATTTGTCAGGGTTTTCTCTTTGGTGTTGGCTGAGAGCAGCTGCGGTGTGTTAGGTGACACAATTCCATTTGGGGCACACACACTGGGATGAGTCAATCTCTTGCCATTCTCAGACTATATGAGGAACATAAATACAAATGTACACAAACAGCAAATTCAGAAAAGCCTCATCGAAATTTTTGCAGTTAAAAATGGAAGACATTTATTTTTATTATGAAAACACTAGAGGCCCAATGCATGAAATTCATGCAAGGGGCTCAGCCCTCGCAGCCCCTTGTTCTGCTGTTCGGTCTAATTAGCATATTAGCTCTTTATTATATAGGAATATTTTAGGGATAAAATACTCCTGCTCAGTTTAATTTCTACAGATGCCTATTGCTTACCTGATTGGCCTTATCAGTTATTTCATAAAGTCTGGTTTTTTTAGTGCTAGAAAAATGAAATGGAACTTTGGATAACTCTTCACAAACAAACCTGAACAATGTAATAATATATTTGGTAGACATGGGTGCTCAGCAGATAAGAAGCAGAGTTTGCAAGCTTCCACTCTCCAGGGGACTGCCTGTGGTCTTTATTCCATGCCTCACTCACCCCACCCATGCTGTACCTCATTCCCTCTCCCTGGCTCATACACTTCTCTCCAGTCACCATCCCACAGTTACACAGCAACTAGCTACAGCACCTAGCATACACTGGTGATGTCCACATCACTGATGACTTTGTTGCTGCCTATTTCTCCCACAAGTGCAATTCCCCAATTAGTCCCTAACCTAGAGCTCTTCTTAAATAAAATCTTGGAATCTTAACTTGACTTTGAATACACATAATTCCTATTCTTAAAATTTGAGCCTTGGGCTGAAATCCTAAATAGATTAATCACTAAAAAAGACAAATAATTTACAAAAATATTTGCTCCTATGGAACTATCAAAAAGAAAGTTTTCAAAGCCTTTTAAGTAGCAAATCTTCTCCAGGTGAAAAATGCTCGAAGAGGAGATGAGAGACTTAAATGCAAAGTCTGGATTTTCTGTCTCAATAAGCCCAAGTTAGGGTTAGGTTAAGGGTTAGAGTTAGGGTTAAGATTAAAACAACAAAAAATAACAAGCCCAAGTATGTCCCAGTGGGGATGAAGAAATTGCTCTGACTTCAGACTTTCATCCTGGAGATTTGGAGACTGACAGAGACAATGTCTAATAATAGGGTGAGTGGTGCTGTAGTGTTGTACAATATTTATCTGACTTCCTTTGGAGTTCCGGACCTCTACTATAAGCAGCTAGACTTAGCTCCATTCCAAAGCCCTCCTCCCCCACCCCCGAGGGGATAATGGGCCACTCAGAGGACTGGAAATCCTGGCCACAATGTTGGGTCTAGGGATTGACTCCTGACTGCATCAGAACCCTCCCATGACTTCTCTGATTTCTGATGGAGCAGCAGGGAAGACTGTTGCCATGGGGGCCACTGTGCTGGAATGATGTGAGGATGGCACCACTGGCAGCTTTGCCACTTCTAAATGGAGACAGTCCATTTCTCAAGAGGCAAGGTTAATACCTGCACTGGGAAAGAGGTGAGAGACAAGAAAGAGAAAGTTCTGGAGAAAAAGATCTGAAAGAAAAGGGAGTGAGGAAGCAGGAGGAAGGCTGACAATGCTGTTTGATACCCTGGGTTCAGCGATGCTTGTCGCCAGATCTACATACCATCTCTTATTTCAGTGAGCCCATAAATCATTTATTTTTACCTATGCTAGATTATCCCTGAATTTCTCTCACTTGTAAAAGAGGAACCTTAATAACTATTCCTTACGCAACCATACAAAATTAAAAGTTCCACCCAAGCCAAGCAAGACCCTGAGTAACTTACAGATAATGCTAGGAAATTGGGCCTCACAACAGTTGTCGAGAGTTAACTTTGGTGCAGAAAGTCCTTTAAAGTACCATTCTTAACGGTATTAACAATACTACTTTCTTGGTCCCAAGTGGCTGACACTGGCCTTTCTCAGGGTCCTTTGCTTATGCAGTGTTAGAATGCAGATGCTTCTGTTGTCCTCTCATGCTGGTGACCTGGACTTCCATTTAGAGTAACTGCCAGACCCAACTTTCTACAGGTATGAATTTATCTGCTATCACTGCAACCCTCCAAAGTATTGGAAGACAAGAAACCAAGGTTCAATGCTGATGAGCCTGCATCAGAAGCATCTACTACCAAGTGCAGGTCAGAGCAGCTCAGGTCTATTTCCTCTTATTTCCCCTTCTCTACTCACCTACTTCCAGAGCCTATTAATTCAGCCTGTTTCTTTGATGGTCTCTTTTCTTGATGCTGCTGTGATCTCTCAAGCTAATGTAAGTAGTGCTTTCATCTTTCTTTAGTCTGCCTTTTCGGGTAATTTATTGCTGATGAAAAATCATATTATTCATTGCAAACACAACTTGGATGTAACATAATCCCTGCACCAAAGCTCACCTCATGGCTGCAACCACTCATACTTGACATGAATAAAGCAGTTATCTTAGCTATTTCATCTCCCCACCTGCTAATCAGATGTATTCCCTGTTTATAAGACTTCTGTTATTTATCAGGGAAAGATAATATACTATTTCAAAACCCAGAAATTCAGCACTATTCTCAATATATTTCACTTACTCTAATCTTTATTGAGATTTCAAGTCTAACAGAGTCCTTTGCTGTATTTCTGCTTCATGTGTTTTACTATGACCACTGATTGTATAATAAATATTTTTATAGAAATGAATAACTATAGGTCTGAAAACATGAGTTTCTATTGTGTGTTTTTTCATATGTTTCCATGGTATTTTTCTCCCTTGGAACACACCTGCTTTGAGCTTCAGCAAATTCAATGATACCAAAAAAAGCCTATATTCTAAAATTCCACAAATCAGTAAAAATTGAAAAGAAACAACCATGTGTTGTAAGTAGTATTAAGTGAAGGTCTCTCAGTCTTTTCAAAGTAAACAGGGTATCCACTGTCTAATTGACAAGGAATTTAAATGTTGACAATGCTGGTCTGGTCACAGGTAGTATTGAAGAATAATTATTAAATTCCTGACCTGTGAACAAAAGTCTCTTAGTCTGGTGAGGCAGCATCTATTTGTAATGATGTTCACAATCCTGAAAAATTATTTTATAATAGAAATGAAAAGGCCAAAGTAAATATTTAGGCAGTTTTCAAGCTTGACAATTAATTACTGCGTAATTATTGATTTTGCCTAGTGTTTAACCGTTTTCTCTCCTCTCCTTAAATTACATTTTTGATTTCCAAAAAGGGAAAAATCTATTGAACCTTCTACGTTTGTGATTTTTGTTAGTAATATTAGAGAGACAGCAGAAGACTGACCTTCAGATCCAAGTTGACAGAGAAGATGCAGGGATAAAGTATGGATGACCCCAAATCCAATAAAGGATCAGCTTCCTGGGGGCAGCTAATCGGCCCCTCCACCCTGCAGGGGACTTCTTCAGGTAAGCTACTGAATACCCTAGAGCAGTGGTCGGCAAACTGCGGCTCGAGAGCCACATGCGGCTCTTTGGCCCCTTGAGTGTGCCTCTTCCTAAGCCTTAGGAGTATCCTAATTAAGTTAATAACAATGTACCTACCTATATAGTTTAAGTTTAAAAAATTTGGCTCTCAAAAGAAATTTCAATCGTTGTACTGTTGATATTTGGCTCTGTTGACTAATGAGTTTGCCGACCATTGCCCTAGAGCTACACTTTCCAATACAATAGTCACTGCCCACAATTGGCTATTTCCGTTTAAATTAATTAACCTTAACTAAAATGAAAGATCCGGATCCTTAGCCATACTCACCACAAGTGCTCCAGGCAGCCGTGGTGAGTGGCTTCCCCACTGAAGAGAGTGGAGAGAGAACATTTCCATCATCTTGGAAAGTTCTACTGGACAGTGCTACCCTAGATGATCTAATTATTACACAGAGTCTATTGGGAGTAAATAGGAGTCCAATTTACCATCTGGACAAGTGGGCAGTTAAACCCTTTTTGCCATGAGATAGGAGGAATGGCAGGATTAGAAGGAGGTTTCTGCCACACTCTCCATGGCCCTAAGTAGAATGGGGAATCTGAAAGATAAAGGGAAACTTTTGGGGTTGACCTTATTCTTGGATAAATGTAGGTTTTTAGAGGCAAGTAAAATGGAAATCGAAACATTAAAATGAGCTTCAACAGAAGGGGAGCACTGTTCCAGCAGCAAACTGGCTCATGGGTAGTGATAGGTGAATTATAATTTATGAGCAGCACAAACATGTGTCTCTGGACTCTCATTGCAATACTTGAGTCTCAAGGCAACTAAAGAGCCTCAGAGTTTGTGAAAGCGAGACACCAGGCAGGAATGCCAACAGAGTGGGGGACAGCCCCCCCCCGGCAGGAAGAAGCTGCCTCAGAGGCCACTGTGGAATGTCAGAGACGTCAAGGAGTGGTGAACAGGGCATCAGGGAGCATGAGCAGAGGTCAAGGTTGCAAGTTTCCTAAAGACAGCACAGAGCCCCATGGTGTAAAGGTCTTTGTTCTTTCAGGAATCTTGATGCAAATGAGGAATAGTATGGTGCACAGTGAATGAGAAGATGTAACAATATTTTGTATATTACAGCATACATCAATTTGAGGTGTGGGGGGTTTGTATTTATTAAGATAGGCCATACCAATACACCAGTGGAAGGACATTTGAATACTGTGGACCCAGACTGTCAGAGGAACTTGTCTCATAGGCTGGGAAGCAGAGAGATTAACTTGGGTTTCTGCACAGAGAGGCTTAAGCTAAGTGAAGTGGGTCACCTTCAAAAAGCAATGTGGACCCTTCATGCTGCTGGCATTTTTTGACATTCATTTTAAGAGAAGGAGATTATTATTACTAGAAAATCACTGGCAACCATTACTATTCAGAATTCCAACCATTTATTATCCATTATGTATCCATTACTATTCCACAGAACCACTGTTTGTCATATGTTATTAGCATAATAGCCCCATAATGGGCTTTGCTTCTTTGACACTGTTATAACTGCCATGATTCACAATGTCAATATTCCAACAGAGAAAGCATTACATATATTGAAACAATGCATGATTTCAATTATTCCAATATTATAGCACTTAGTCAAGCATATAGCTACCATATTACTTATTAAAGGTATATTAGTAATAGAGAAGCACCAATTAAACCAATTTTCCACGTGGTGGTATAAATAGCTATTATTTTTCAAAGAAATATGTAAAGGGCATCTAGTTAATGCCAAAGATTAATGCATATTTATTTTCATAAGTAATAAGTAATTAATAGTAAATAATAATTTACTAGCCATAAATAACCTATCAGTACATTTTTTATGGACAGCTCACATTCATTCATTCATTCAGCAATAATATTTATTTGGCACCTATGAAATGCCAGGTACTGCCTATAGGTACTGGGATAACAAGAGTACTTGGGTAGCCCGGCCAGGATGGCTCAGTGTCTGAGCATCGATTTATAGACCAGAAGGTAACAGTTCAATTCCTGGTCACGGCATCAGGGCACGTGCCTGGATTGTGGGCTCAGTCCCTAGTAGGGGGCATGCAGGGAGCAGTCAATCAATGATTCTCTCACATCATTGATGGTTTCTCTTCTCTCTCTCTCTCTCTCTCTCTCTAACTCTCTCTCTCTTCCTCTCTAAAACCAATACAAATATATTTTAAAACAATTTGTAATTGCCATCATTTGAAAAAAAAAAAAGAGTACTTGGGTAATCAAGAGAGAAAAGTGTATATTCCATTAGTTTACTTTCTGGTGGCCAAACAGATGATGAAAAAACAAACAAATATGTAATCACAACCATAAAATAACTGTAAGTCCAATGATAAAAATTAAATTCATATAAGAGGAGAGTGAACTGCTATAGATAAGAGCAGGAATAATGCTCCCATTGCCGCAAGTAAAACTTCTGAGTGTGTGTGTTCAGACATTGATAGAAGATACTTTGTATTTTTTCTACCTCCCCAGTGAATGGGACGCAAAGTTATGAGAGGAGAAGGAAGAGAAGGGTAAGAGGAAAGAGGATGTGTGGAACAGTCTTCCTGTAGAATGGGAACAAAAACTGGTTTGGTAAATGCAGTAAAACTACAGGAAGGGACTTAGGGCTTGCTTGAACATTTGTGGAGAAACATTTAAAATTTGAGCCCTCTGAATAGCTCTTTGTTTTTCTCCAGCCACAGGGTTCAATTTGGCCTCACTGAGAAATTTGTTAACAGGCAACTATTTGAGAAGCGGTAAGAATTATACACCTAGTGAAGTGAGGGACTATAGAAGGACACTTGAAGCAGACTGAGAAGACAGCCCACTTGGAAAAGAGACAATGAAACATGCAACAGACCAACATATTTCAGAGGGGAGGGAGTGGGGCAGGAAGAGATTAGTCAATAAACTTATATGCATACTAGAGGCCCGGTACATGAAAATCCATGCACTCGGGGGTGGGGGGGAAGGTCCCTCAGCCCGGCCTGTCCCCTCTCACAGTCCTGGAGCCCTCAGGGAATGTCCTACTGATGGCTTAGGCCCATGGGGAGTAGGCCTAAACCGCAGTCTGGCCTCCCTCTGCGGGAGGTGACCAGGCTGATCAGGGGAAGGTGCCACCCCCATCACTCTGCTGCTGTTGCCACTTCCAGCCCTTGCAGCCGCAGCGGCTGCCTGCCCTCCTTGGCCTTTGCAGACACTGAAGCTTTGTCTGGAAGGACGTCCAGAAGATGTCTGGTCTATCTGGTCTAATTAGCATATTACCCTTTTATTAGTATAGATATTCTTGGCCCACAGATGGACAGATGGTATTTTGGGGAAGACCCGGAGAGGGAGGTGGGAGCAGGGTGAAGGGGATCAAGGGGGAAAAAAGGAGACATCTGTAATACTTTCAATAATAAAGATAACTACCAAAAAAAAGAGGAAAATCAATGCAGTTACTCAGCACTTGTAGAAAAAACATAATATCTGCTCTATTAAAGGTTTTTTACACAAAACCTCTGAAGTCATTCCACAAACCTGAATGGCCTTAAAAGTATCTACATGTGGCTCATATGTATAAATATTGTACATATTTTCTTTAAACCCTGAGAAAAAAAGATACTACCTACTAAGGGGCTCTCAGTGGCTTAACTGGGCTCAAGTTAAAGAAAGAGAGAGAGAGAGAGAGCGCTTAGCAGCCATTTCTACACAGGGGCCTCTTATACAAACCACACTTAAGGGAGAAGCCTGCAGGCCTCTGGCACTGAAATGCCAGCCCCCACTGTGTTCCTGCCATCTGAACCAGCCTTTACAAAGGAGTTCCTGGAGTCATATTTCAACCAATAGGACTGAAACTTTCCCCATCTAATTGGAGCTGCACAGCTATATCCCCGTCAGCACTTTCACTGAGCAATCAGAGTAGCTCCATTCTGACCAATCAGGGTAGTGCCTTTTGGACCAATCAAATTTCTGGGATTTGGAGTCCTCAGTTGCATGAGGATGGACCAATCAGAGGCCAGGCAGAGGGACTTCCATCTATATGTCAGCTCCCCTTTAGCTATGGGAGTGCACTTTCCCTTTCCACAAGACTGAAGACAATGTGTCCTGGCTGAACTGAAACACCAAAGATGTCTCACTGAAGCAGAGTGGGCAGACCAAAGCAGAGCAGAGCTGTCTGGCTGGAGAGGGGCCTCTCCCCAAGACTACCTTGCCACGATGCTTTCCCACAGCCTTGCTAATTCATAATCGAGCTGTAACACTATTGAGCTGTTCCACAGCCATGCTGTATCACAATTGAGCTGTTTGCACTGAATAAAGTTTCCTTCTTCTCTGCACCCCAAATTGGGGATTCTTGTTGGTGTTCAAATGGTGCCAATGACCATCGGTTGACAGACTTCACTGTCCATTTATAAATTTGGTACATTCACATAAAATGAAGCCAACTTCCATGTAATAGGAAAAAACCCTATGTGCTGACATCACAGAGCAAAGCTTTGATGAAAAAACAACCACACATATAAAATACAGAATTCTAGTATTTCCCTGATTCTATCATGCAAATCCCTCACCCCACACCTGTACCACAGTAGTGATTATAAAATCCAGACGTACCTTACAATCAATTTTAAGAACTTTGTCAGCTGCCAATTATAGAAGACAGTAATGAAATAGCTTTCATTGTTCACATACACTCCACATGGAGTCCTGGGGTAGGAGGGGCGGGAAATATGCCTCTAAGAAGTAGTAAGTAGCAGGACAAAACAGTGGATCCCGCTTAAGCTGTGGACCCTCATTTGCTGTTCCCTGTTTCCCACAGCTAAGTCCTGATATTTCCTACAGCCAAGCAACTTCCCAAGAGTCCTTTGCATACAGGTTCAAATAAAGATCCAGGATAGACCAACTGCCCAAGGGGCTTCCAATGTAAACCAAAGATATGTATATACACGTACACATATACATACATGATGCATATCCACATAATAAAACATTATATTTGAAGTCTCCTTTGTCTCTACATAATAGTAAATAAAGGCATTTGGTGTTTGGAAATGCAAATAAAACAAGGCCTGTTATATACTTTTTTAACAGAAGAAAAACTGTTCTTCCTGAGATGCCATCTGCCCCTCAGCTTCCTTACTCACAAAGCTTATTGTACTTTCAATGAGCGTCTATAGCACCTGATGTTTGTGCCATACATTATATGCTGAACTGTAATTTCACCTATCTTTCCCAACTAGATTTGTGAGTTCCAAGTCTTAATCTCATCCTAGAACTGACAGTTGTTGGAATGATTTCTTCTCATTCAGTAAACAGAAGCTGTTTGTTACCTAGTAGGTCTCACCACTTTCACCTCTTTTTAATAAGTATCTCAACTTTATCTAATACTACTGCAATAGGCAAATAATGGTTCCCAAAGTTGCCCACATCTTAACCCCTGATACCTGTGAAAATGTTACCTTACATGGCTGGAGGGGTTTCACAGGTGTGAGATTAAGTCAATGATCTTTAGACAGTGGAGATTATCCTAGGTTACCTGGCATGTCCAAGGTTATTACAATGGTCCTTATTAGTGAGAGGCAGGCATGTCAGAGAGAGGTGTGAAGATGCCTCACTGCTGGCATTGAGTCTGGAGAAAGGGGCCATGCCTCAAGGAATAGAGGCGACTTCTAGAAGCAGGAAAAGGCTAGGAAACCAGTTCTCCCCTAGAGCTTCTAAAAAGGAACACAGTCCTGCTGACACCTTTATTTTAGACCAGTTGACACTTCTGGGCTAAAGAACTGTAACATTACAAATTTGTGTTATTTTAAGCCACCAATTGTGTGATGATTTGTTACAGTAGCAAAAGAAAAATAATATAACTACATTTTAGCAATAGATTAATATGATGTAAGGATCTACTCATTCCCTTCTCACCGAAGAATCTCCTCTCCATGAGTCTACAACCTTTTCCTATATCACAAGAAATGGCATAGACTTCGGAACAGTTTATTCCGGGGTGTTTTCATTCACTTATTAATTTTTTATAGCTATTTTTCCAGTGGTAAAAATAGAATGCCTATAAAGCAGAATGTGAGAAAAAGAGATGATGTTCCACATAATTAGCTAAGTATCAATATTAGTAAGGGCATTTGGAATGTCAAAACTGCAGCTGGTCAGAAATAGTCCACGTCTGTGCAGGAAAACAGTAGAGAATGTACATGTCTCTCCAGAGCTAAGAAAAATCCAACAGATTCTATTGTTGGCTCTGAAATAAGACAGGGAGTCCATACTGCACTATCTGCCTGAAGGTGCCGGAAACCAGAGGCTTCCTTACCACAGCAAGCAAGGGTCATGCTTTCTGAGTAAACATAAAGCTTCGAATGAAGTGACAAGAGTAAAGGGATCACATCCACACTCAAAAGTCCTTTAACCCTTGAAACACAAATGTCATTTAGTGCTTGTATACACATGTCTGTGCATTTTGCAGCAGAGCAATCTGTAGCATTGCTCAGACACTGAAAGAAATACGTAACCCTAAAATAAGGGTTAAGAATAACTAGTGCTACAACAGCGTCATCTTTTATTGAAGAAGTTTCTACACAGACAGTGTTCTGCATGGGAAACTGTGAAATGTTCTATTTCTATTCTATCTAGTGCATGACTAAACCAATGCCTCCAGCCAAATAATCATGTCAGGATCTCATGAGATCAGGCTGGGAGAGGAGGGCTGCGTGAGGATTACCTAAGGAGTGCTGGCAGTGGCTCCAGACGGGGGTACCTGACTCATCGCCAAAGCAGTGTTTCACTGCTATGCTGTTGGGCCTCTGTTTCTGTACTGGATCTACTGACTTTAATAAAAATGGAAAAGGTAAGTCTCCACTTACATTTCTTGGCGAACACAACTCAAACCCAGAGAAGCCTACTCTGAAAGATTATATATCATTTCAGGGCTTGAGTGCATTCACACAGAAAATCAAACGGATTGTGATGAATACTAGGAAAAATGTATTTTTTAATACATTCTAGAAGCTGTTGATTACATAGTAAGTCTCATTTCTTTGAATATCTAAAATAAAGCTACAATTAAAAATAAATGTAGCTTAGTTAAAAAATCAAATATTAGAAACAATAGAGCAAGGATACAAAACGACTTCTGCTAAGGGTAACAACTTAATATGTTCATCTTGTAGTCTAATCAGTATCGAGTATCTATGAAAACAGGAGTTGGCCTATTATAGCCCACAGGCCAAACAGGATCCTACCAACCAGTAGGACCACCACAAAGGCTAATGCGTACTGGTTAGAAAGAATGGCAAGTAAGACGATATATTCCAGATTCTGCTCCATTTTTGACAGATAATTAAATTAAGATTCACAGGGTCAAGTGACTTTCTCAAAGTATTGTAACCTGACACAAGTCAGTGAAAGCACAGCATTTATGACTTGTATTTGGACTTACTTTTTTTATAAACAAAAACTTTATACTTCTTAATCTGAGTTAAAATTCCAAAGAGTTTCTAGTCATATAACTAGAAGACAACTTATTATGACAATTTCTCTTGGTCATGATGTTCTTATTTCATTTATAAATGCCACAAATACACTCAGTTAATGCATTAAATATAAAAAGACTTGCTAAAGAGACCGAATTTATTAATGATTCAGAACTTCCTAAAGCATCTATTTGAAATTCATTTATAATTCATTTCACAGCTTAGCTGCAGTTCCCACAGGGCAAATATTTATCAAATATTACTATTTTAAGTCCTCCCTTTATATTTATGTGTAGAATACATTTTTTTTCCAAGTACAAGATAAACATCCTAAAAGCATTCATCCATCTATTGTAACTTAATGTGCATTTTCTGATAAGGTGACAGTAATGGGCTTTCAGATATAACAGAGTACACTGTGCAGCC
Source organism: Myotis lucifugus (assembly GCF_000147115.1). Taxonomy (NCBI): domain Eukaryota; kingdom Metazoa; phylum Chordata; class Mammalia; order Chiroptera; family Vespertilionidae; genus Myotis; species Myotis lucifugus. Next base: position 2,539,956 of record NW_005871106.1, read on the forward strand.
AAACAAAAGAGTAAGTATTAAATGTACTAGCTGGCTGTAAATTTAACAACATGCACACTGAATCATTATAAATATTTATTAGAGAGTAACCATGGCAATTAATAAACACTGTAATCAACACAAGAGAAAATGGCATTTTAAAAACCTACCACGGTAAGAAACATTTCATTGTCACTTACCAATGAAACATACATGACCAGATTAATATTTTCAATGTGAACATCAGAATAACTGTCCTGACTAGTACCATTACAAGAGCAAGAGTATAGAATATCTGGCACCAGGCTACTTCTGTTCCACACCCCAACACTGTAATTCATAGTCTCTAATTCCAATGGCTTATCACAGGTATAGGGTAATTGCTAAAACGAGAGCTCACTGGCTTTGGAGTTAAAAATACCTCCGTTTGAACGCAGCTCTTCTATTACTCATCGTGAAACATTGGTAAAACTACTTAAATTACCCAGGCCAACTGAAAAGAAGAAATAACCCTCCCTATACGAGTTGTTGTATAGCTAGACTTATTGTGGTGATTATTTGAATATTATTTGAATTATATTGTACACCTAAAACTAATATAATGTTAAAAGTCAATTGTATCTCAAAAAATAAATTAAAAAACAAATTTTGTTAAGAAAAGTTGCAACATATAGCATACTTAGTTAAATATCTGGAACAATACAAACATTCAGTAACTTGTTCTTCTTACTCTACTATTATTACTTCTGTGATTTGAGACTTACACCACCACATCCACTACTGGTACTACATCTACTATGGCAACCTCTAAGTAACTGTCACTGCATCTCATTCCTCTTGGCCAAGATATTATTAGGGATCAAATGTTAACTGTAATAATTCAGATTCTTTGGATCTAAACTCATAAGGCCTACTAGATTGGCTAAAATTTTAAAAAAAGAAATAAAAACAGACAATAACAAATGTTTATGAGGATGTGGAGAAAATGGAACCTTCATATACTGCTGGTAGAAGTGTACAATGATGCAGTCACTTTGGAAAACATTGTGGTAATTCCTTCAAATGTTAGTTAACATATAACCCACCAATTCTACTCTTAGATAAATTTCCAAGAGAAATGAAAATATACATCCACAAAAAAACATATATTCACCCAAATGTCTATCAGTAGTAAAAAGATAAACAAAATGTGGTACATTCTTACAATGAAATGCTACCCAAAAATAAAAAGTAATGAAGTACTGATATGTTAAAACAAGAATGGATCTTGAAAGCCTGCTAAATAAAAGACACCAGATACAAGAGGTTCCATATTATATGATTTTATTAATATGAAATGTTTAGAAGAGCAAATCCATAAAGACAGAAAATAGATTAGTGATTCCAGGGAGTAAGTGTTGGTGTACAATGAAGAGTGGTTGCTAATGGGTATCAGCTTTCTTTTGCAGAGGAAGAAAATAATCTAAACTTAAATAGTTGTAATGGTTGCACAATGAATTTTATGATGTCTGAATTATATCTCAAAAAAGTTGTTATACTGAATAACCAACTGAAGACTAGTTGGAGAGAAGCCATATAAGCAAGTACTTACAGAGGAGGCCACATGGAGACTAGGAGATAAGGAGACACAAGAGGGCTAGATAGGCACTCATAGGCAGCAGTTCAAGTTCCGGAGGGATATGTCAGCTGTGAGAGGTTCCCCTTGAAAAGTGTGAGGTCTGAACCTCAGGCAGGGCTCTCCAGCCCAGAGCACCAGAACTGAGAAAGGAACCCACATAACATCTGGCTGTGAAAAGCAGTGGGGTTTCTGTCCACCAGGAAGAGATGGATAGAAACGCAGTTATCCTCTTAAAAGGCCAACACACAAAATTTCCTTCATGATCACTCACCCTTGGCTCTGATGGAGGGAGGGCAGAGCAGACTAGAGCTGAATGAGGAGAATCTGGGGTTGGTGCTTTTGGGAGAAAACTAAAGGGTCAGCCACCAGGATCCCTGTTTCTGAATCATTTCCCCATAGTGCAGAAGCCATCCTTCTCAGGTAGAGCATTCCCCTCCATGGAGTATCAGCCTGGAGGGAAGCAATAGCACCACCCACTGGAATCCCCCTTGCCCCAACCTTTAGTAAGCCCTGCTGAGGAGTACAGCCCAAAACTTTTTAAGTGACTGAGCCTAACAGACAGCCTGCATGCAGAGGAGGATCTCTGGGTGCATTGAGACTTTTGCTGAGCTGTCCCTGGGCCTGATGCTAGTAAAAGCTGGCCTTGATGCACAACTTGGTCCTTTTCACAAGCACCCAGGCCCAGCAGAGGGAGCCCCAAGCTGTGGACCGCTAATAGCTCCTAACAGGTTACCCAGGGCCAGTGTCTGACATTGGCCTTCACTATAGTCCCTCCAAAGAGGCCCAGATCCAATACACCCAGTAGCCAGCTTCAGACAACAACAGAGCAGAATCCAATAAGCTTCACAAGCAGCATATCCACAGGGAATTCTTGGCAGGCACCAAATCCTGTTTTGGCGAATTGCATTTCATGTGATCAGCGCCTACGCAGCAGGTTGCACTCTGTGTTGGGGGTTGAACCTCACAGTCAGCTAGCCTGAGGGCTGATTCAATGCACAAACAGGCCAATAACAATCAAGACTCAATTACAACTGGAGGGCCCACATAACATGTATAAAGGTCATTCTTAGAACACCCAACTCAGGTGAACAGAGAGACTGCACCACTTGGTACCACAGGTTACCCTCTACATAAGGCCAACTACCAAAACTGGGACTCCTAGCAGATCATAATTCAAATGGCAAAAGTTAAAGACAAATAAAGAATCTTAAAAGCCACAAGAGAAAGGCAATCAGTAACCTACAAGGGAGCTTCCATAAGACTGTCAGCTGATTTCTCAATAGAAACATTTCAGGCCAGAAGGGACTGGCATGAAATACTCAAAGTGATGAAAAGCAAGAACCTACAACCAAGGCTACTTTACCCAACAGGATTATCATTTAAAACTGAGGGGGGAAAAAAGAGCTTTCTAGACAAGAAAAAGCTAAAGGCGCTTGTTACCACCAAACCAGTATTACAAGAAATGTTAAAGGGCTTGTTTGAAGAAGAAGAACAAGAAGAAGAAGAAGGAGAAGAAGAAGACAACAACAACAGAGGAACATAGTTAAAAACTAAAATGCCAGCCCCACCCAATTTACAACCCCACACAAGTTGTGTGCAGCGGCGCATATGAATCGCCTGTCCTTTCGCAGCCTAACCTAACAAATTGCAGCTGGGTCAGAGAGCTCCAAAACTTCCAAACCCCAAACAAAGAGGAGAAATCTGCAGATCTTGCTGTAGCTCTTGCGGGGTGGACTCAGGCAGTGGCTGACTTTGCACCTCCTTGGAGATCCAGGAGCCAGTGTACCCAGTGGTCAGATACCAGATTTCAACTCCTCACCTCCACAAGTGACACACTCAAGAGGCAGACTCAGTGAGCACCAAAGCCCCACTGAAGCAAGTCCTGCCCCATAAGCGTGTCTCCAGCAAAGCAGCTCTCCCACTGTAGTGGCAGCTGGTCCCCACAGCCAATTGGCCTGGAGGTCAATTCCTCCCAGTGATACCAACTGCAATCAAGGCTTAACTACAACAAGACTGTGCTCACAGCCCACAAAGGGGTGCACCAAGAGTGTCCACCTCAGGTGATTAGGGAGGCTGAGCCACTGGGCCCAATAGGACACCTATCACACAAAGCCACTCTATCAACACAGGGAAGCAGCCAAAATGCGGAGACAAAGAAACATGTCACGAATAAAAGAAATGGAGGAAAGCAAACTATGGGAAATAGAGTTCAAAAACAGTTATAAGGTTACTCAAGAATCTTCTACAAACCTCCGAGGAACTTAGTGAGACCTTCAAGGATCTTAATGAGAATGTAAAAAAAAATGGAAAAGGACTAGTCAGAAATTAAGCATACACTGACTGAAATAAATAATAATATACAGAAATTCAACAGTAGACTAGATGATCCCAAGAATCAAATCAAAGATTTGAAATACAAGGAAGCAAAAAACACCCATCCGGAAAAGAAAAAAGAAAAAAGGATACAAAAATATGAAGATAGTGTAAGGAGCCTCTGGGACAACTTCAAATGTACCAACATCCGAATTATGCAGGTGCCAGAAGAAGAGAGAGAGCAAGATATTGAAAACCTATTAGAAGAAATAATGACAGAAAACTTCCCTTACCTGGTGAAAGAAATAGACTTACAAGTCCAGGAAGCGAAGAGAACCCCAAATAAAGGAATCCAAAGAGGACCACACCAAGACACATCATAATTAAAATGCCAAGGGCAAAAGACAAAGAGAGAATCTTAAAAGCAGCAAGAGAAAAACAGTTACCTACAAGGGAGTACCCTTACGACTGTCAGCTGATTTCTCAACAGAAACTATGCAGGCCAGAAGGGAGTGGCAAGAAATATTCAAAGTGATGAACAGCAAGAACCTACAACCAAGATTACTCTACCCAGCAAAGCTATCATTTAGAATTTAAGGTCAGATAAAGAGCTTCACTGACAAGAAAAAGCTAAAGGAGTTCATCACCACCAAACCAGAATTATATGAAATGCTGAAGGATATTCTTTAAGAAAAGGAAGAAGAAGAAAAGGTAAAGATAAAAATTATGAACAACAAAGTGACAACAAATACATATCTACCAACAAGTGAATCTAAAAATTAAGTCAATAAAAAATCTAATGAACAGAATAAACTGGTGAATATAATAGAAGCAGAAGCATAGAAAGGGAGTGGACTGACAATTCTCAGGGGGAAGGAGGTGGGAGGGGTGTGGGAAGAGATTGGACAAAAATCTTACACCTATGGATGAGGACAGTGGCGGGGGGTAAGGGCATGGGGTGGGGTGGGAATCGGGTGGAGGGGAGCTATGGGGGGAAAAAGAGGAACATCTGTAATAATCTGAAAAATAAAGATTTAATAAAAAGAAACTAAAATGGCAATAAATACTACCTATTAGTAATAACTTTAAAAGTAAATGGCTAAATGCTCCAATCAAAAGAAATAAGGTAACTGACTAGATAAGAACACAAGACCCATGTATACACTGTCTTCAAGATACATTCTAAAAGTAAAAGGATGGAAAAAGATATTTTATGCAAGTGGAAAGAAAAAAAAATTGAGGTAGCAATACTTATATCTGACAAAACAGACTTCAAAACAAAGGCTATAGTAAGAGACAACGAAGGACATTAAACAATAATAAAGGGAACAATCCAACAAGAGGATATAACACTTGTAAACATTTATGCACCCAACATAGGATCACCTAAATATGTAAAGCAAATATTAATGGACATAAAAGGAGAGATTTACAGTAATACAGTTATGGTAGGGGATTTTAACACCCCATTGACATCAATGGATAGATCGTTCAGATAGACAGCAAATAAACAAAGAGACAGGAGCCTTAAATAACATACTAGATCAAATGGATTTTTGATATCTTCATATCATTTCACCCCAAAGCAGCAGAATATACATTCTTTTTAAGTGGCCATGGGACTTTTTCTAGAATAGACCACATGTTAGGACACAAAACAGGTGTCAATACATTTTAGAAGGTTAAAATCATTTCAAGCAACTTCTCTGACCATAATGCTATGAAAAACAGAAAAACACACAAAGATATGGAGGACAAATAACATGTTACTAAACAATGAATGGGTTAACAATGAGATAATGGAAGAAATCAAAAGTTTCTTGAAAACAAATGAAAATGAGAACACAACAACCTAAAATCTTAGCTTCCAAAACTAAACCAGGAAGAATCAGAGAATCTGGACAGACAGATTACAACTAAGAAACTGAGGCAGTAATCAAAAAACTCAAAACAAATAAAAGCCCTGAAGTAGATGGCTTTACAGGTGAATTTTATTAAACATTCAAAGAACTAATGCCCATCATTCTATTCCAAACTATTCCAAATAAGCTGTTATAAAAACAATTAATCAAGCATATAAGGGCAACTACATATTTGGAAAATGGCAGAAAGGAATTAAGGCTATCTTTACTGGATCTGCTAAACTCTGCCAGGAAGTGTCAATACCACACACAAACCTCTAGGCAGGATCAGCAATGCAGTTCAGCACAAAAGACAAAGTAGGTGCAGTTATGAATGAACTCTACTCCCCATACTAGACACCTGCTGTCTCACTCTGAAGTGAGATATTTACAATAAAAATTAGAACATAAGAGTAGAAGGAATAGGAAGACTATAAGCTCTAGAATTGAAAAAGCTAGGGTTTAAAATGTTGTTCTCCCATACACTAGCTTGTGACCTTGGACCAATTACTTAACTTCTCTGGGCTTCACTGTCCTAATCTACAAAATGGGTATAATAATTGGACCTATGTCACACAATATTGTTGGACAGACTGACTCTACTCTCAATAAACACCACCATGCTGCGTAATCACATGCTCAGATTAGCATTCCCCAAGGAAATTCCAAACTCTATGTCTTGTTCACAAAGGACTGTGTGTTTTTCTCCTTCACCATCTACTGATGACATGTAGCTACATGAGACTCCTTCAGGAACACAGAAAATAAAGGCACCCAGGGAGAGTAGCATAGGGCATTTGCCCTAATAATAGAAGTTATTCCAAAAAAAAGCTGTGATGAAATAGAATTAATCAAACATATAAGGGCAACTACATATTTGGGGAATCGCAGAAAGGAATTAAGTCAGTCTTTACTGGATCTGCTATGCTAGGTATAGTGAAGTACCTCTAAAGAGTCAGGCACAGTTTCAGGTATTTTACATGCATCACTTCACTGAATTTTATCAACAAGCTTATGAGGTAGGCATTATTAACCTCCTCAATTTATACATAAGGAATATTCAAATAAGTTGAGTAACCACCAAGTTAATATCACAGTTAAATAAGAGTGAAACCTGGAGTTCAAAACCAGATCAGTTTATCCAATGGCACTTGCCAGTACACTATGTTGAATTAGATTTCCAATGGAAGAGTAATTAAGAAAGAAATTAAAAATGAGGGAAGGGTACTTTTTTTACTAACATGATCAATTCATGCAATCAAATAGCAGGATACCAAAATACATGCAATGTCATTTACTCCTTCATTCACTTATTTACTAATTCACAAGTATATCAAGCATCTATTATGTGCCAGTGATAAAAATAGTATTTGAAAGGTACTTAAAACTTTAAAAGAGAAAACTATGAAATATGACCAATATACTAATAAAGTAATAGAGGAATGTACAGGCAAAGAGGAGACAAAAAACGTATCAGTTGCTTTCCCATCTACTACCTTTACTCTCCTTAAACAAGAATTCACAGGAAAAAAACCTGATGCTCATTTTCATTGCCTTTTTCTTTTTGGGAAAACTGATGTTTGGAAGTCTAAGCCATACTGCTAAAGCTTCTCTGCAGTTTGTTCTATTCAGAAAATTGCTGTCCCACAGACAATCATTTCTCCTCTTCCTTGTGGAGCAGGACAACCATTTACCCAACTGCAGGACTGACTAGGGATGGGTAGAGCGTGAAGACTTCAAGGCAGGGTCTCCTAGAGATGAGCTGCGAGAGGCCAGAAGCTGCTTGTATTCCACAAGCCCTAAGGCACTTATGTCCATTCAAGGTTGATATATTCTGACAGACCAAATGGTATTTGGAAGCAATTCATTTCACATTTTATGAAACGTAAAAAAGAAAGAAAACTCAGCAAGTCTAAACATCAAATCCAAATAGGAATGCATTAGAATCCCTCTCAAAGTCAGTCATGTTTGATCTATGGATTTACCATATCACAGGACATCTCAGCTGGAAATCTCTCTACCCAAAGCCATTTGACTAAAAATGAAGTCAGCCAAAGTTTTATTCTTCTATTGTGCTAAGAAATCAGAGCCTCTGTAGCCTGCATGCCAGGACGCATGAGAGGAAATGCCAGTGTAATAATGTAATAATCTAAAATGTGTACCTTTAGTCTTTGGTCATCAACAGCTATAATCGTAGCAACTCGAATTAACCTGGGGTTCCGTTTATCCACAACTTCAAGTTTCATATTTGGCAGAAAACCATGAGGCGACCGCTGTAACATTACAAGTGCAATAAGTCATGCAAATTTCAACTATTCAGTCACGCTATTAAATTTTTCCTAAAATATTATTGTTCTAGTTTTATATTCAGATCTTTAGTACGATGGAATTAGTTTTAAGAGAACATAGGACTTTATGCATGTTATTTTATCCAGTTTCATAAAAACCTGTGAGAAGAGAAATGATTTTTGGTCATTTTCAAGACAGCTAAAAAGACAAATAATTCATTAATGATCACATGAAGGGTCTAAAACAGTGGTTCTCAACCTTCTGGCCCTTTAAATACAGTTTCTCATGTTGTGACCCAACCATAAAATTATTTTCGTTGCTACTTCATAACTGTAATGTTGCTACTGTTATGAATCGTAATGTAAATATCTGATATGCAGGATGGTCTTAGGTGACCCCTGTGAAAGGGTCGTTCGAACGCCAAAGGGGTCCCGACCCACAGATTGAGAACCACTGTTCTAAAAGGATCTTATTACAGTTTATCTATTGGTTTACTTACTTTTTCCTTCTGAAATTAACCTTGTAAATTAAGAAGTTGTTGACTATTCTCACTGCCCACTTTTTAGTGTATGACCCAGAAGGCAAAATTATTTAATAAATAATTAGAAAAGATAACCATAATCTTTTATAAATCTAAATTTTGAAATAATATTTAGATAAAAGCTTCATAATTTCAAACTGGCAAACTATTATAAAATCATGCCACAATGTAATTTAAAGATATAACCTACACTTTTTTTTACCTTATCTGTAACATAGGCATGTTAAACTGTATTAATTTAAGTTTCTCCCAAGACTTAAAATGCCAGGAATCAGGAGTCTATAATGATGAACACTCAGGCAATAATAAAGAAAATGGAGTCAGAAAAATATACCAGAACATACACTGAAAATGAGGAAATTTAACAAAATCAAAGTCAAAAGACAACTCTGATACTACTTATAGGTTGGCAAACAGCTTCACTTGAAAGCTACTACACATAAAAGTGTTCGATTGACTTTATTGAAAATGGAAGTGCACTGAACTTCTTTTTTTTTAAATATATTTTATTGATTTTTTACAGAGAGGAAGGGAGAGGGATAGAGAGTTAGAAACATCGATGAGAGAGAAACATCGATCAGCTGCCTCCTGCACACCCCCTACTGGGGACATGCCCGCAACCCAGGTACATGCCCTTGACCGGAATCGAACCTGGGACCCTTCAGTCCACAGGCCGACGCTCTATCCACTGAACCAAACCGGTCATGTCGCACTGAATTTCTTAAGCCTAGAAATGGCAATAGGAAATAAAATCCTCAAAATTTGTGAGTAATAAACTGTTAATTCTTTCACAATATCTGGTTTGTTTCTCTTCAGCTTTTGTGGAAGCATATTTTCTTTCTAAAATGCATTATTAAATCTAGTAAACAGAGTATATTGACTATGAGTAAGTCTGATCCCTAAAAATCATTCTGTTTTCCCCAAGGTCACTGACCTGACAACCCAGGGATTGTTTGTACTGCAGATGTTAAAGCTTGAGGTGAATCCATAATAACCCAAGTTGCCTTCTTAGCTAATTTTTTTCATAATTTTATTTTCTTGTAATTTTCCTTTTGGAAAACTAAAATGAATTTTTGACAGAAAGCAAGAGAGAGGAAGACTAAAAGCAACTTGTATTTTTGCTAAGCATATTTTTAGAATTCTTAAAATCCTCTTTAGCAGTTCAGAACTTCTAGCCTTCTTAATTTAATCATACCTCTTTCTGCCAAATCTAGCCTATTTTAACAAAATTTTAAAAAAATTAAAACAACCCTAGCCAGTTTGGCTCAGTAGATAGAGCATCAGCCTGTGAGCTAAAGGGTCCCGGGTTCAATTCCAGTCAAGGGCACATGCTCGGGTTGCAGGCTCGATCCCCATGTTTCTATCTCGCTCTCTCTCTACCTTCCTCTCTGAAATCAATATATGTGTGAGTGTGTGTGTGTGTGTGTGTGTGTGTTGTGTGTATGTGTATGGGGTTTTATATATATATTATATATATATATATATATATATATATATGAAACATTTTGTTTTAAACCCTTTTTGATTCCTAGAAAACTTTCAGTAAATGGAATCATATGTAGAAACTCACTATATAAAATTCTGATTAAAGACCAGTTGGGGAGCCTGGAGCACACCATTAGGGTTGAAAGAGAACAACATTTGAAAACTACTGGTGTAGAACATAAATATTTCTAACTATACTATCAAAGCACTATCTTTTACAAAGTAATTTATACTTTGGTCAATCCTGAAATAAATTCAAATTTGACCTTTAAATAATTGGTATTCTAACAAATGCTAAAAGCACTATTTCCCTCAAAATGGATAAAACTGTAATGCTCAGGTTACAAACAATTCCCTATTTTACTAAGGCACCATTGACATTGAAACAAGCTCCCAGACATGAAAGTTGTGGACTTATAGAACCGGAAATGAAGGACTTGCTCATCAGAGGTTGATGAGGAGCTTTCAATATCACTAGTGTAGGATTCCTGTGTTTTTCAAGCTGGGGAATTATCACCTATATTTATGCACAGGAACAATAAGAGTCGCCTCCCTTGCATTTTTAAATAAAAGCAAGGCAGATTGGTCATGAAAATAACACTTGAGTTTAAAAAAGGATATACTAGAATAACTTAAAACTGCCAAATAAAGGCATGACTCAACATGGACATTATTTAAAGTTGAGAACGTATATGGATACAAACTTACCATTTTAAATACTTTGGCAGGAACTGCACTAGTTTGAGTAGCTTCCAGATATTCTGTCCAGGAAAAATTTTCTGGATCAGGATAACCTGAAAAATACATATAAATATCTAAAGATTACTCATTGATATTTTGATTCCCTTATACTATAAGACATTTGATAATCATAACACCTACTGTTATTTGAATGCTCACAATTTAGCCTCTATGCTAAGAACATCACATGTATTACCTAATGTAAGCCTATGAGAACCTCTGAGAGGGCTTTTTTGACTCACTAAAGTACAAGAGCATTCATTTACTGGTTCATTCATTCACTCAACAAGGATAAGCAGGTTGGCCAAGACCAAATGGTGATATGAGTACTTGGCAGAGCCAGCTCACACCCAGATAGCCTCCTCACAAATTCGAAAAAACTCACAAGCAGAGTCTGATGTCAAAGCATTAACTTAAAATAGAATCTCTCCAATAATGCTGCATCTATTAGGTTTTGTAATTATAATTTTCCAGGTTTGCTATTATTACTTTTATTTAAAAATACATATTGGTAAAACATGGTATAAAGCACTCTATGTTTTTAAAAATTTTCCATCTAATTGGGTTTTTTGTTTTTCTATGTTTGTGTTATTTTATTCCTAATTACATTTGCCAGAGGACTGTCAAACTTGTGTGTATTTTTTTTCCTTTTAAGAAATAAGTACTTAGATTTATTCATCAGCTCTATTATTTTCTTTTGTCTCTTCTAATTATCTCATTTGCTGCTTTTATTCTTACCCTTTCCTTCCTCTTATTTCCCTTAGGTTTGTTTTATACTTGTCTTGCCAAATTGAACTGTAATATAATTTTTCTTTTTTTAAATAATAGGGACATTTAAGACTATGAATTAGTCACCATTGTCCCTGAATACAGCTTTAGACCTCTAGACAAACTTTCACAAAATATTTTTCTTTCACCTTCTGAAAACTAATTATATTTACAAAAGGATTCCATATTTGTTACTTGGTCATCACTCAGGTCTGAAAACACATGGAGAACTCTTTGACCTACAGTACGGACTCTCATTATCTCAGGCACTTGTCAAAGAGCTCATTTTGTAACTGATTATTTTAAAATAAGGCCGAAGTGAAGACTATTCAGAATAGACTAAGGAAACAGAGTCTCTTCTATATCTGGTGAAATCACCAAAAAAAGCAACCAACCTGTGCTACATGGCTGAGCTCTGAGCAGAATTGCCTTCGAAAAGCGCATGGCACTACCTAATATAACCCAACATTTGGTAACTGGCAGGCATTTGCAATGGGGAATTCTCTCTCTTTCTCTTTCTCAATAGCCAACATTATAGAAAAACACACTGGTTATTTTGCTTCTAATTTTCTCTCAATTTCACTAACTACATAACATTCCACTGAGTAATTGGTCCTCATGTTGTCCTTTTTGTTCTTTGTTATATCCCCAACTCCTAGTTGTGCCTCACACTTAGCAGGCACTTATTAATATCTGTTCAATTAATTAATTAGTAATTTATAATTTTCTTTGAATTCCTACATTGCTTATGTCAAAAAAATTTATAGGAAATTGCACAATGCCATTTAAAATATAGTAATTATTTGTGTTCCTAAAAAACCTTAATGGTTAATGTTATAATTAAATAAAATAGTTATACTATAAATTTTGCTAATGTAATTTTAGCTTTGTAAGATAATTATGAAGTACAGTTAAATTGTCAAAACATTAATTCACTAAAATATTTCTGTTTGCTCATCAAACATCTAGAATATTTGATAAGGAAGTCCAGCCAATTTATGATTCTAGAAACCAACACATCATGGAATATTATAAAGCCTTTATAAAGAAAGAATTAGAACTATACTTAATGAGTTAAAAGAGATTTATTATAAGACATAGCTGAGCAAGATAAAATGAGATAGAAAAATATGTATAAAATATAATCCCATTTTTATAGCATGAACAGATTTTAAAAGGACATGAACATATGGATGTATGAATGTGTATGTGTGCATGTACATGCAATTGTATAGGAATTAGCAAAATATGTATAGCATACAATGTCTAATGGTTCAAACGTTTTCCTTTTTCTCTTGGGAAAATAACTGAGCAGCTACATTTCCTGGACTCTTATTCCATAAAAGGAATAAGTAGAAACAATGTAATAAGCCACTTCAAGTTTGGCCCCTAAAGCCCTCTCCTGTGCCATCAGCAGCTCTTTTCCCAGCCTCAGACTTCATTGAAAGAGTCACAAGGACCTGGAAGAGACCCAGTCCCAGAATAATTGCATAGAGCAGAACTAACCCTTATCGACCATGACTGCTCTACTACAGGAGCCAGAAATTGATTCTTAATGTGTTCAGGCACTAAAATTTTGGAGCGATTTGATATACTCATTAGCTCATGGTAATTAATATTTGAAATAATTCACCAGGTTCGAGGATTTCATTTGTTGGAAGATTTTTGATTACTAATTCAATCTGTATATATAAAGTATTTTATGTGAAATATTTTTTAAAAGAAATATGATTTATTATATAGTTTTATATATTAGGACTTGTGGATAAAATGTAAGCAAAATAAATACAGTCCATGTAACACAATATTCATAGAAAATTTTGCCAATAATTTGAGAAATCTGGTATTCTTTTAATTTTTATTTTTTACTTTTAAACTTTTAATATTGTTGTTAGAAGAAATAAACTTTATGGAGGGTAATATGGAAATATTTATCAAATGCTTAAATTTTTTTCTATACTCTCTAATCCAATAATTCCACATATATCCATAAAGAAATAGCAAATATATGTAACCATTTCTTTAAAAGGATGTCTTCCAACATTATTTAAAAACTGGAAAAATGGTAATGTTAAATACAAAGGAAAACCCTAAATAAACTGTGTTGTCTTCATAATATAAAGAAGTACACAGTCATTGGTAGCTAGGTTCACAAAGACTATTTAAAGAAAATTATATTTTCAAATAAAATGGGGGAAAGGGTTATCAAAGCAGTATGAACACTAAGATAACAATTATAATTTTTAAACATAAAGTTAAGAGACAAAAATATTGAAAAATAAATGAAAATAATAATGGTAAACTCTAATGGTGGGATTATATTTTAATTTATTCATTATAACATTACATATTTTACACATTCCCTATAGTTTTATAATAAGAAAAATACACAATTAATTTCTATTTTAAAGAAGTTTAACTATAAGATGTGCACTGCTTTATTCTTTATGTATAAGAATTCAATGGTAAAACAAAATTTAATTCACAAAGAGTAGAATTTAGTTGATTTGAACACTCTTTATAGCAAACGAGAATGCTACCCTTTTACACTGTGACTATAAAAAGTGTTGGGAATTCACTCTGTGTGAGATGCCTTGGGGAAACAGTGAAATGATTTGCAATCAAGTTAAACAAGAGAACGAATAATGATATCTTATGCTGCAGCGGCAGGAAAACTCACTGATGGAATCACAGTAATATCCTATGGGGACTATGGTAGTAGAATGTCTACCTGAGGCACAGGCACATAACATAAAACAATATTGCACATTGTATCAAATGGCTATAAAAACTGTCTCACACTTGGCAAAATATGCAAGTTTAATTTGTTTTCTCACTTGGAGTGGCTTTTTGTTATCACATTAAAATGCATTTACTGTAGAACATGGTATTTACAAGAAAAGAGTCTTATAAGGTCAAGAACCAAATTTATTTCCCTAGCTCATCAACTTGCAGAGCCCTCCAGACCGTAAGAAATTCTGATTAAAGAGCTTATTCATGTCTTCTTATTCAGTCACTTGCCAAATCAAGTAAGTAGCAATTCCAAGTAGTCTACCTCTTCTTAACCCCATTCCCACAACCCTGGTGAAAGTCTATACTCCTATTTTCACATGTCATGAATCTCTCTAATGGTCTCTTACTCCCCTTTCTCATCTGGCCTACTACTGTCAAATAAATGCTCCCTAACCATGGTTGCAGCAGAGATTTCACTATCACTCCTCATTCTCACTTTTAAAGATCTTTCATAAAATCCTTTTCCTACTAATTCCTTATCAATGCTCCAAAACAAAAGTGAACCCCATTTTGGTTTTGTGTATACTGTCATCTTCCTTTTGTGTATACTGTCCTTTCTACCTAATATCCTCTTCAACCCCGTATCGCAGTTAAAATTTTGCAGATCCTTCAAAGACTACTGCAAACACCGCTTCAAATACCAAGATGTCCACATATGAAGTCGAAATTTACATCTCCCTCTCCTGTGTTCCCAGCCCTTTACTATACGTTTCCTTCCATCACAGGAAGAAACAGGACTTAAAGCAACATGATGAGGAGGAAACGGCAAGGAGTTCCTGAAGTCCACTAACAGGGCCTGCTACTAGTCCCCAACACACCACATGAGATGTCTGGGCCAGCTACCTGATCTCTCTGAACCTCAGTTCTTCAACTAGGAAATTGAAATAATTGACAAAAATTCACAAAGTTGCCATAAACAGTTAAATGTGTGAAGTCATATAGGTCATTTAAGAAAAATGAGGTACAAAACAAAAGTTCAAAATACACTAAATATGATGGCTATAAACAAAAGCACAAACAAGTGTTAGGAAGGATATAGAGAAAATGGAACCCTCACAACTGCTGGTGGGAATGTAAAATGGGGCACTTCCTGTGGTAGAGTCTAAAATACTGCTCCTACGTTTCTACCCTAGAGAAATGAAAACACGTTCAGGCAAACACTTGTACACAAAGGTTCCTTTTGTAACTTCAGCTAAAATTCCAGTAGATTGATTCTGAAGGAGCAGAAGCCCCAGCCATATCTGTTAGTCCTCTCTAGAAATATACTGAATAAAATATGTAACAGCTTGGATTAAATTTATATCAGTGAATAGCACCTTTACATTTTATAATTTACATGTTTTAAGAACTGGCCTTTTTTCCCCTTTTTATCTTTGAAGAGGCTCTTTTACTGGCATCGATGAGAATCTGAGTACACACCAGAGGCACCTGTACAGATTTCACATGCTGTTCCACTTTCAGGAGACTTAATTGCTCTCAGAAGTGCAATTACACACACACACACACACACACACACACACACATACACACATTATGATATAGTAAATACATTTTTTCTGACAATAAAACCATAAAATAAGATGTAATGCAAAAATCTATATGCATAAATAATGCTTAAAATATAAATTCACTTTAAGTAAAATAACTATGGCTAACAAATTTTGGAGCCAAGATATTAACAGAAACAGATAATATTAATTTCTTTTCATTTTTTACTACATATAAATAATAAATATATATAAACATATAAACATATAAACATGTAAACATATAGACATAGACACAGATCTATATATAGATTATAGATATATATGTGGATGTAGATATAGATATATAGATATAGATATAGAGATATAGATAGAGATAGAGATATATAGATATAGGCATATAGATATAGATACAGATATACAGAGAGAGCTGGTTGGTTTTCCTTTTAAACTCTCATGTTTAAATTCCTGTTTGTGAACTACCTGTGTACGCAGCATTCTATTAATCTGCCTCATGGACCTTTCTACTATCTATGACTTCATTCACATCTTTCCTTTGTTTTGCAGTTAATAGGGACCTATCATCTTTGGTGCACTCATATAGGCCAGAATAATCATAACTCATCACAAGTTTTAAGCAATTTTGTTTATTGCTAAACTTTGCTTTCACCCAATTTTTACTCACAGTTTCTTTGTGTATATTTTCTTTGCACTCCACTCTCTTGTTCACACCTCAATTAAGTGGTTAATCTACTTGTATTTTCATTTTACATATCACCTATCAAATGGGAAGTGTCCTGGGGTTCAAAGAAGGCTATCAGGAAGGGTCAACCCTGTCAATGCCATAAGAGGAAACCCCTTATGACAGAGTTAAGTCCCTCATTAAGACAAGTAATCATACTGTGAACATTTTAACTAACTAAAATTTTGATATGGTGTTCATACTGTTTTTCCTTAGCACTAACAGCAGCTTCAGATACTCTATTAGGATATAAACATTTTTTCAAAAGTGAATGACATTTATAAATATAGACACAAAATTCCTCAACAAAATATTAGCAAGCCAAGTCCAGCAACATGTTGGAAATATTTGTGTGACACACACACACACACACACACACACACACACACTCACACACACACACACGAGATTTTCCCCCAGGAATACAAGATTGGTTCAGTATACAAAAAGCAATCAACATATTAACACAATATTTACAGAATAAAGAACCATACCTTGATGATAAAACAAACTAGGAATAGAAGGGAACTTCCTCAATCTCATAAAAAGCATAAATAAGCAAATGGATAAAAAAGAGGTGGCACATATATACAATGGAGTATTACTCATCCATAAAAATAATGAACTCTTGCCATCTGCAACAACTTGGATGGACCTAGATGGTATTATGCTAAGTGAAATGGGTCAGACAAAGAAAGATAAGTGCCATGTGATTTCACTTATATGTAGAATCTAAAAAACAAAATAAATGAACATTTAAAAAACAGAAACAAATTCATCAATACAGAGAACAATTATTATCACTGCTAGATGGGAGGGGGTTTGAGAGGATGGGTGCAAAAAGAGAAGGGATTAAGATGTGTAAATTAGTTATAAAAACAGAGGAATGTAAGGCATAGCATAGGAAATATGGTTAATGATATTATAACAACTATGTATGGTATCAGATGGGTAGTAGATTTATCAGGGTGATCCCTTGTTATATAAATGTCTGATCGCTATGTTGGACATCTGAAGCTAATATAATATTTATGTTAACTGTAATTGAAAAATAAAAAATTATTTAAAACATAAAAATTAAAACATGTAAAGAAGACAATCTACATAGGAGAAAACATTTGAAAATCATTTATACAATATGGGCTTAATAACCAGAATATATAAAAACTCCTACAATAATAATTAAGAATAGTAAAGGAATATAATACTTAAATAATAAACAATAAAAACAGCACCCAATTTTAAAAATGGGCAAATATTTAAGTAGATAAGTCTAGAAAGAAGATGTACAAATGGCCAATAACCACATGAAAAGATATTCAACATCACTGGTCATTAGAAAAAAGTAAATCAAAAGCAGAGAGATATACTATTTCACAACCAGTAGGATGGTTTTAATCAAGAAAACAGAAAATAACAAGTATTGACAAATATGTTAAGAAATAAAAACCGTTATACATTGCTAGTGGGAATGTAAAATGGCCCAAGTACTTTGGAAAACAGTGTGTTAGCTCCTCAATATAGTAAACACAGACTTATCATATGACCCAGCATTTCCACTCCTAGGTTTATGCCCAAGAGAAATGAAGACATGTCCACAAAGGAAATTTTACTCAAATGTATAAAAATACTCTAATTAGTAAAAAGAATACTGAAAAGTATGTAAGGTTTAGAGGTAGCTTAACTGTGAGATTCTAATTTAAACATTATATGTCAGATAAAATATCCTAAGAATTTTAAAAACTCTTAGAGAAGGTAATTTGCTCCTCAAATGAAAAATGTGCATTACTAAATTAGTCTGTGGTTTCAACCATCACTCAGATTTCAGATGGTGACAATATTTAAATAAACAATTAATTCTACAGTAAAAACTACAAGCCTGGATTGAGTTCTGCTGTTATTTTTATTGACTTTAGGAAGGAAATAGTCTCCTATTTACATCCAATCAGGGCCTTAAGCCTGGGCCTCACCTGGGGTGTGGCAGGTGGGTTCCTCTCAGTCCTTGGTTCATGTTAACAATGGAATGATCTGGACGTTTAATCCTTAATGTCCTGCACAGACTATTCCTAGACTCACACAGCACCAAGAGATGGGTTATGGACTTCAACACTGAGTCCATCGTACAGTCTAGTGTGAGCAGGTAGCAAGCAGCATGGAAGCGATTTCTTTGGAGGAAAATGGAAGGGTGTGTGCTGCATCTGCAGGCATGCCAACTCCAACCACCATTCTGAGATCTGACCAACAGTTCACTTCATCTTAAAGAACACTGTCTAAAGTTAGCCTTAGCCAGTTTTACAGAAAAATAGGACAAGCAACTCTAAAGCTATCTGTGCATCAAAATCAGAGTTTGAGAAGATACTATATATTATCTTATAAAACCTTTAAAGACTAATTTAATATTTTTAATAGGGTGTGGTTTTTGTTTGGCTTGTTGATTGTCTTTAATTCTTGAACTCTTTTCACTGAATTAAAAAAAATTGTTGAAAAATCCTAGTACTTTCCTATAATTAAGGGGGAGGGGGTAGATTTAAAAACAGCAAGATCCAGAATCATTCAAATTAAAAGGTAAGCATCTGCTCCATTCTGACACATTCCTTACTCTATATTTTTATTGAAATAAAACAGATTTCTCCTAGAACACTTGTTTTAAAAATGTTAAGATTACACAACCACTACATCTAATTCATTTTAAAATTAAACACACAGATGCATCTTTGAAATATCATCCTGAGCAAAGTAGGTCAGACAGAGAAGGTTAGAAGTCATATGATTTCACTAAGATGTCGAATATAAACCTGAAAGCAACAGATGAATGAGCAGGACAAAAAGACAAATGGAAACACATGGACATAGACAGCAGTGTGGTGGCTCCCAGAGGAAAGTGTGGGTAGTAAAAGGTAAATGCGTCGCCCTAACTGGTTTGGCTCAGTGGATAGAGCATCAGCCTGCGGACTAAAGGGTCCCAGGTTCGATTCCAGTCAAGGGCATGTACCTTGGTTGCCGGCACATTCCCAGTAGGAGTGTGCAGGAGGCAGCTGATCAATGTTTCTCGCTCATTGCTGTTTCTAAATCTCTATCCCTCTCCCTTCCTCTCTGTAAAAAATCAATAAAATATATATTTTTTAAAAAAGGTAAATGAGTCAAATATATAGTAATGGAAGGAGACTTGACTTTGGGTGGTGAACACGATGCAATATACAGATGATATACCTTAGAACTGCACGTTTGAAACCTATATAATTTTATTAGCCAATATCACCCTTATAAATTTAATAAAAAATGGTGGACTTGAAACAGCAAATCTCTAAAGAATGTTTCTTAATATTCCTGTAATGAGAAAAAAATATAATAACTAGAGAGTCCTTACTTCAGTATTTAGCTGTCATTAAGTTGGCTTGGTAAAGGGATCTGGCAAGTCATTATTAATTCTCACTTCTTAGATTTCTTATATTCAACTCCAAAGCTAAGTATATTTAATAATCTGAGGCTCAATTAATGAATTAACATAAATTATGAGATAAATTATAAAGTATGTAGCTAGAAATAGCTTGTTTTAAATGTTGATCTATAGCAATAGCACTCATTTTGTTGGATAAAAAAATTTAGCAACTTTTTAAAATGTCTAATTCACCTTTACAAAACAGGCTATTTTCATTATGGGGAAGGATTTTAGATATTCGGGTTACTTGGTGGTCAACAGAACTTGCACAGTATTTTCATCATACACTTTTTATTTAAATGTGGTTTATACGAATGAAAATAAGAATGACCATTGCCACTCACACAGAATGACTTAAAAGAACACCCAGCATGTCCACTCACCTTGGGGTGCTATCAGAGTTCTTCCATTCTCCTGACACCAACCAACAGGCTGGACATAGGGACTATTTACATCACACCTGCAAAAACAGGATTCTATTTAGACCCCATATTATTCAAGGCCAGACAAATAATCCAAGAGTAATGAACATTCTGGATATGGAGAGATATCATGGAAAATATTTCATAGCTAAAATATTAGTTTATAGCTAAAGAGAATTAGAAGTAATTTTAGTACTATATTTTGTAAGCTGAGTGACCCAACTTCTCTTTTACATAACCTTCTTGAAATTTAAAAGTATAAAATAAAAAGTATTTGACTAAAACATGAACTTCCAGTAACATCCCCAAAGAATGGACATTTTAATAAACCTCTTCTACCACTTCTTGCTAGCAGCAAGGAAAAATATTAATAGGCCAGTCCAAATTTATGGACAGCCCAATCAGACTCCACGTGACTACACATTTCTTTTTTCTCCTTTTCAAAGAATTCAGACTCCACTCCCTAAGACACAGACAGCAATTGATATTTACTCTGCTTCTTAGTTCAAGGAAGAAATCAAGGTATCCTTCTGAGGCTTGTTGGTTATTCAGGACATTCTATGAAGAAATGCTACTAAAATTATTTTGCCATGCCCTTTTCCATATGTCAGGTTTTTGCCTGGAAAACCCTTCTAACTCATGCAATGTTAGTTTAATGGCACTGTAGCATCTTCTCTGCTCCCATAGGCTTTCAAATAATTCACTCCATCCTCCCTGAATCTTTCCTTTGAAAAATATGACAGGGCGAGTTCAACATTTTCCAGGAAAAAAATATTGCAAGTTCTTATCTTCCTCTTCACAAAAATGCTTCCCTTACAAACTAGACAAAATACAGCGAAGTGCCCTGAACTGATCATATTATTTTGGATGGGGCCTCATTAGGCAACCTCTCGTGGAATGAAGGAAACGTTTCTCGGGCTCAAATTCAACAATTTGTGTGGTAGTGAATTCCTGTTGTTCATAACTTCAAAAACAGTAAGAACAGCGACAATACTGGAATGAAAAGAAATTCTTAACACAAAACACAAACACACAAAAATAAAACATACAATGGTGTCTCACCAGTAGTCGTAACTATCATCCCAATTGTCAAAATGCACTAGCAAGCGGTCTTCAACAATATCTGCTATGGTTGCCACACACACCAGTGAAGGGTTCTTCCTGTCGACAGCCTCCAGCTTCATTCCCACCTGAAATTCTTTAGGCATTGGCCCGTTCTAACACAGCGCCAGAAAGAAACAGGACACCAAACAGGACAGAGCATGGTCAGAACTTCTATGAGGTTTAGCATCAGAAAAGTCTACAGGGTCTCAACACTTCCCCTTCTGAATAAAGCCAGCAAATGCCAGTAAAAATAGCCCAACAAACTGTTAGGAAGCTTATATTCAGAACAAAGATCAAAAGATTAGCTTTTACATTGTGCTGTTCCTTTCTTTGTCCAGATAGGCTTAGTTCCCTTATCAGGGTCATTTTCCTTCTTCTTCAATTCTTACAGTAATTTGTATGAATTTTAAAATATGATGTTTACTGAATACAGTAGTATCAAATAATTTCCTCGGCTCCCCAGAGGCTTTGTTTCCAAATACCACTCTTTAGCACTAAAATTATTTACTTTGATCAGATCTGAAATTAGTGGCTTTTTCAATATTTAAGGAATACATATAGTAACCCACAAATAAAATTATAGTTGAAATATCCAAATGCTCTTTATTATCTGCACATATTTTTAGTATTAAAAATACTAGAGACTATGATTTACAAAATATTAAAATGACAAAACCCCACTTTCATAAAACTATAATTAGCCAGCCCTGGGAATTAGAAAGTGTATGTTCTATATTTCCTATATCTGGTGACTAGAAGAGGGTTTTCCTACTTCTTTACTATATATACTGACCCCTGAGTTTTGTTTTCCTTAAGCACCTTACATTTTTCAAAGCAATTTCACATTTCTTTCCTTGATACATTCTATGAACCATATAGAGAAACTGTATAACACTGATTTCAACATCAGGACACTGAAGCTTGGAAAAGCTGGGGAGGTGTCCTACACAGGGACTCGGCCCACAGGTGCAAGACTCTAGGCTTCCCACCCCTTTCCCTGATGTGTGGCCTCACTGCTGGGCCCATGGGCTCAGAGGAGGTAGGGCTGTGACTTATCCTCATTCTCTCCTTAAGACTTGGTAGGTTGCTGGGGACATAGATGGTATGAGTATACTCTACTCAAATTCTCATATACTTCTTGAATCTGTATAAAATGTTACCCTCATTGTCATTACACATAAGTCCAACTAGGATGGGTACATTCAAAGTCTCTCTGGGGCATTTACTGGTCTCAAAACACCAAAACTAACTTTAAATGATTAGCTCACAAAAAGCACAGGAAAAAAAACATTTCTGAAAGGCATTTTAAATTTTATAAGGCTTTAAATATAAAGTTTTCAACTCTCTCCATCTAATCAAAGTATTTAATTATATGTTTAAAGGGGATAAAAAGATATGCCTACAAGAAACTGATATATTAAGTGAAAAAAGGTCAACAGGAAGCTAGGAATTCTTTAAAAATTAAAGAACAACATAATATATAGTGGATATTTAAAAATTTAAGCTCAAAGAAAAATCTAATTTATACTGAGGGAGAAAATACTTACAGAACTTCTGTTTCTGAATAATTTCTTGGGAGCATTTTGAAATTTGCAGGCCTTCAAATAATTCATCCAAACAAATTTATCTTTTCTATAACCTAAAAAAAGTATAGATTATTCAAGATACCCACAAATGTAAGCATGTGTATACTAAATATATAATTCTTATTCAGTCTTCTTCCAGAAATTAAATGTCCTTTAGCAGAACACAAAATATTTAAATTGAAATCTCTAGGTTTTTTCAATGTTGTTGGTTATTTTTGTTTTTGTTGTTGTTGTCGTTTTTTTATTTCTACAACTCTTTTTCTTTAATTTAAATTCTTTATTGTTTAAAGTATTACATATGTCTCTTTTTTCCTCCATTGACTGCTCCGCGGCCTTTCCCACTCCCCAGCACATGCCCTCACCTCCCCTGGTGTGGGGTGTGCGGGTGTGTGGTGGTGGTGGTGGTAAGAGATATTTCAATATTTTTTCATGTATAAACTTCAAAACTGTTGAGTTTGATTTCCCATCTACAAATTTTTAAAATTCATTAAGATATGGAATTGGTACCCTGGTTGCTTGGCGGATATCTCATATTCCATTAGGACTTTCCAAAATGGGCAAAGGAAGGAGACATATTATTATCTGCATATATTTTTAGTATTAAAAAATACTAAAGACTATGATTTACAAAATATTAAAATGACAAAACCCCACTTTCATAAAACTATAATTAGCCAGCCCTGGGAATTAGAAAGTATACTTTCTATATCTCCTATATCTGGTGACTAGAAGAGGGTTTTCCTACTTCTCTAGGTTTTCCTCATCACTCCAGAAGAAGCCATATCATTGAGGCCACCAGATGTCCCGGTGGTGCAATAATTAGGTGCCAGACACTTGGTGTAAATTACAGAAATACCTTCACAATCCAAAGACCATCCAGCTTTCTGATCCATAGCTTTGTAGGTTCCCCTAAAAAAATGCATCCTCCTCCCATCCATGTGCCCTAAAGTGGTTCACAGGGTGCTGGCCCAAAGAAAATGGGTTCTAGATCAGTATTATACTTAGAATAAAAGTCAAACTCCTTGCACAGCTTTCAAAGCCAGGCTGCATCTCCATTTCTCCTGGTTTTCCGCCTTCGCTGCTCTGTTCTAGCCATATTCATCTCCTTGTGATTCCTCAAGCACACTGACCCCAGGACGTTTACTCTTGATTTTGTCTCCAAAAACTGCTCTTATCCATGCAGCCACATTGCTTTTTCTCTCCTTTCACCCACGTATCTGTCTGACGCCACTTTCTCAGGCGTTTCCTCATCACACTAAGTCAGAGTATCCCTGTGATGCTCTCTGACCTCCCACCCCTTCACTGCCTGACACTGAATCTTTGTCTTTGTTTATATTATACTTCTCCTCTAGAATGAAAACCCCATGAAGGCAGAGACTGTTTATCTTATTCAGTGCTATATCCCCAGTGCCTGCACAGAGTAAGGGCTCCATCAATACCTACCAAATGAATGAACCTATGGCCTGTTATCAGCTTCTGCGAAATCCAGCAATCTTAAGGGATTCTGCTGTTAGTCTCAGGGACAGATGCCAGAGGGGACCCTGAGTTGGTTACTAAGAATAAAATGACTATATACTAACTCCAGAAGTTTCCAGGGTCATTAAATCATCTAATATCAAAGAAGACTTTATACAGAAACTAGAGGCCCGATGCACAAAGATTCGTGCAAGAATGGGCTTTCCTTCCCCTGTCTGCCAGCACCACCTTCGCTCTGGCCAGAGCCGCCTTTCTGCCTTGGCTCCGGCTGGGCTGGAGATAACTTTCTGCCTTCCAACGCTGCCCAGAGGCCCGGAGAGGCTGGGGCAGGGGGGAACGCCTGCATCGTCGCCATGGTGATGACACAAGCCTCCTGCCCCGCCCCCAGCTTCTCTTGGTGCCTGTGTATGCAAATTAACCCGCCATCTTTGTTGGGTTAATTTGCATACTCACTCCTGATTGGCTGGTGGGCATCATGAAGAAATGGTCAATTTGCATCTTTCTCTTTTATTCATGTAGATTTGTATGCAACAAAATGAGCCCATTGGCATTTCAACTGATCAAATCCTCACCTCACTAGCACATAGCAAATAAAAATGGCTTCAGTCACATTTGCCAGTCTTAATCTTTTGGTATAAAACAATAACAAAATCAGGTTATTGACCCAAAGAAAACAGGTTCAATAAATATTTTTGAATCAGTGAAATATTTTTGCTTTCATATTTCCCTGTTTTCTTGTGATTTCTGTTGGAAACAGTGCCAGTGAATCAAGTTTCTCACTGCACAATATCATTGACTGAGATTTCAATATTTTAGATATTTCATTTTAATCACAATTTAAGCATTAGTTTCTTTATTCCTCATAAAGTGTAATAAAATTTATGTAAAATAAAATGCTATCATAAGATTTTAATTCTGTTACCTAGTTGTTTTATCAGAATCTCTGACTCAAGCAGTCATTGATGCTTTTATTAAAAAGACATTTATTTCTAAGAATCATATCCTTACAGAATTACTCCTTTTTGATGACCAAACTTTCATTTCGAAAACCAAATCACACCAGGATCTCATTATTCTTTCATGAAATGTTGTTAAAATAAAGCTGAAATAACCACTCACTCTCTTTCCATCCTTGCTTACCCTTAGGGATATGCAATTCGTGTTTGGTCTTTCCACACCACCCTATTGGATGAATGTCAGGGGAACCAGCGTTGGTCCAAAAATCGTAGCAGCTTAAATAACCATCAAAATGAAGCCTTAGACGGTAACCACATACCTGCAAAATGGAATGTTTGCAATCATTCATTGTGTTATGTATTTGAAGTATACAATACATTAACAAAATATTCATATATTCTGTCATTGCTATCAACATATGTGAACCAATCCTTAACCTAAATGTGTTTGTATTATAGAACAAATTTATAGACAACATCTAAATAAGACAAAATACACTTGTCTTTGAAGTACCTAAATTTTTTTCTGCAAAAAATTTTCAATCTAGAAATATGAGGTCAATTTACACATCTATTCAATGAGTTTATTTATTAACTCAATACCTGTCAAATATTCCTTTCAGAAACCCCATCTCCTACTGTCTGGCTTGGAGTCATATCCCAAGACAGAGTAAGCTAAAGTACAAAGCAAAAGCCAAATGGATGTGGCCTTATTTAAACTCTAACATATAAATCCAGCATACTCAATAAAGGAAATAATAAAACAGTCTGAGAAATACATTCTCTAGACATGCTGTATAAGTTTAATAGTTATAATTAATCAGTAAATTAAGTGAACAGTGTTTTCTATATTTGATGCTATTAAAATATACAGCTCTTTTATCAACTTAGTAATATAAAATGTTTAGTAAATATGACATTTTATAAGCCATTTACTTTCATCAATGGCTCTTTATTTAAGTTTCACAAAATGCATATATTTATGGGAAATACATAATTAATATGCATGGATATTTTTCATATGCATTTCTCATTAGTTTAGCTAAAACTTTAATAATTTTGTCTCCTTTAATGGATGAAAGCAACATTGTGTGATTCAATGATTGTTATCAACCTCAGGTGAAAGCTATTTACCAATTAAATCAAGACTACCTGCTAAGGATGAAGAACTTACTAAAAAAACTAATCTTCAAAGGAAAAAAATCATTAAGAAACATATTTCACCCATCATTGACTAAAATAAAACCATAATGTCCTGGAACTTGTTTAGAACAGAAAGTACCCAATTCATTATTCTCTAGAAAATTCTCTTCTGTCACTTCACTGTGCATTTAGCTCAAGACAATAACACCATCTCTTACCTCAGCTACAGAAAGTACACAAAATACAGATGGATGTCGGGGGTCAATGCCTTCTAATCTCATTCCAACCTGAAAACCATTTTCGTATTCTGGAAAGGATTGGTCCTGTGAGATTTCATGATATAACATTAGCCACTGAAATATATTCACAATTTGATATTAAAACACTTGGTGTGGCTATACATACAATCAGGAATTTACTGTACTATCTGGAAGCTCAGTACTAGAGCTAAAGATAGAAAGATGCTCTTATATACTTGACCCTGAAGGACAGTTTGATCATAATTATGTGCTTTGAAATAATTCATCTACAAAGTTTATGCCCCGTGAATTCCCAAATTATTCCTTCTGCTCATTTTTCATTAATGATTTGAAGGAGCTCTTCCTGTACTCTGGAAACAATCCTTTGTTGATTATAATATAACCTATTCCCAGTCTGTGACTTGGCTCTTCACTTTGTTTATGATGACTCTGTTGTGGAGAATTTTTTAAAATTTTAATGTATTAAAATATATCAATTATTTCCTATACAGGTTGTACAGTTAAGCCTATGAAATCCCCAGCAACCCTGAACTTACACAGATATCCTCCTAGTGCTCTTTTAAAGTTGTGTTTTTCATATTTAAATGTACAATGCAACTGGAATTGACTTTTTCTATGGTGTGAGGTAGGGGTCTATTTTTTCATATGGAAAACAAAGTATTGAACAAAAATATTTTGAATAGTCCACTGATATGTACAGTTATCTCTGTGATACATATTTTTGGGTCTCTTTTTTTCCTTTTTATTCTGTTCACTGGCTTATCTGTTTATAATGAGTCTTTCTATCTAGAAAGCAATCTTCATCATATTGAGTTTTATAATTCAGCAACTTGCTCCCCTCCACTTAATCCTATCATTTATCTAGCCAAGATGGTTTAAATTGTCACACAGAGTAAAAAAATGCTGTGTCATGCTTATTTCTGTGTACCTTTTAATTCTTATTGCTATTGTAAATGGAATCTAATTCATAATAAACTTCCTAATTTGTTCCCATTCATTATTATTTAGTTTAATACTGGTATTATTTCCCAGAACCTTGCTGAATTACTATTTGTTTTGAGCAGTTTCAAGCAGATTCAACATTACTAGTCAATTTATTCTTAATTGCAAATAAACTTATAAGTATACTAATGGAAAATGATTATTAAAATCTAATTCAAAGAGCTGCTTTCTAACCACTAATGGCATTACCATTTATTACTGCTTAACACATGAATGCCTATTTTTAAAGTAAAATTTATTCTTTTGAAGAACTCTTTGCATTTGGAAATGTCAAACTTAGAGTTGCAAGAACAAAACAGTAAAGAGAATACTTATAGCCTTTGCCAAGGCTTATTAGCATTCCACCTCATTTGCTTTACCATTTCCATTTGCTCCCTTGCTCTTGTGTCTGTGTGTATACAGAAATAGATATGCATATACATGCACATACGATTTTTTCTGAATCATTTGAGGGTCCTTTACTCCTAAATACTAAATATTTTCCTTAAGAGCAGTATACTAGTATTCTCCCTATGAATAAAAGCATTCTCTTACATAAAAATAGCGAATTTATCAGCCTCTGTAAATGTAATATTTACACAACACTTTTAATTAATCTTCCATTCATATTCAACTTTTTCTGTTCTATCCAACAATGAACTTTATATCAAGTTTCTCCATCCAGAATAAAACTCAGTGTAAGGTCAGATATTAAATTTAGTTGGCATGTCTATTTAGTCTTCCTTAATCTGGAACATTCTCCATAGCATTTCTTTCTTTTATAACATTGACATTTTTAAAGAACATAGTCTTTCCTCTCCTTCATTTTATTAAAATAGAAAGTTTCTCATTTTGGATTTGTCTGATGTTTCCTTCTGATTAGACTCAGGTATACATTCTTTTGCCAGTATACTACATGGGTGATGATGTTTGTGTCCTTTTCAGGATATCACATCTGCAGCCACATGATGATCATGTGTCTCCCCATTGGTGATGTTAATTTTGATCACACAACTACAGTGTTGTCCGGTTCCTTCACTATACAATCATATACAGATCAACATACAAATACATACACACATAAACATGCACACATATATGCAAATCTATGTACACATATGTATTTTTTGGAATCATAAGTTCAAACAGATTCATCTAATTTCAATCCATCCCCAAAGGGCTTGTTCTGCCTTTTTCTATCCATATTTGTATTTCCCCTCTAACAAGGTCAACACACTTACTCCTCTGCTATATCCTATAGAATATCTATTATAGTTTCATAATTGTTTTACCCACACTACTACAATAAATAAACCTACAAAAAGAGTTCAGGATTTGTTTGCAATTTTCCCTCTCTGCTATTTTACAAATAACAAATGAGGTATATTCTTTTTCTTTCTTCAATGCAGTTATGGTATTCATTTGAAATAAAATGGAGTTCATTTGTTTCAATTTGCATTCAGTTCATAATGAATTATTTTTACATTTTAATATGCAGAATATTAACATGCTTCTAAAACTTAAAGCTATAGAAAAAGGCACTCAAAAAGTGTCTCTCGCCGAAACCGGTTTGGCTCAGTGGATAGAGTGTCGGCCTGCGAACTGAAAGGTCCCAGGTTCGATTCCGGACAAGGGCATGTACCTGGGTTGTGGGCGCATCCCCAGTGGGAGATGTGCAGGAGGCAGCTGATCGATGTTTCTCTCCCATCGATGTTTCTAACTATCTATCTCTCTCCCTTCCTCTCTGTAAAAAATCAATAAAATATATTTTTAAAAAAAGTGTCTCTCCCTCCCATATCCTATTCACTCCATTCCACCTCTTGTGCATAACCAGTCTTGCTGATTTCTGGTTTAGCTCTCCTGGGTTTCTGCTAGTAAAAATAAGCAGCTATTTTTTTCTTCATTTTCTCTTCCTTCCTATAAAAGGTAGCATACTATATATGCTGTTTTCTTCTGAATGTCCCCTGGAAACCACTCTATGTCAGGTCACAACTGTTGTCCACATTCTTTTTTTTTTACAGCTGCATTGTACTCCACTGAGGGTGGGTACCATGGTTTATTTGCCCTTCTTCTATACTTGGGTGCATGCATTTTCATAGGGAGATGAAATTGTTTTAAAATATTTATGAACTGGCTTGTAAAATGTCGTTAAAAACCTTCTTACATTCACAGATTATTTTAGAAGCTTCCAAGAAAAAAACTTAAAAGATGACAAAACCCAAAAATGAAATGGCAAGAATGAATGATTTCTCAGGAACATTTTATTTCTACAAAAGTAAATGTCATGTGTGTGTTTAACTCTCCCAGCCTTCTTCTCACATCTACTATGTTTTCCAGCAGATTGTATTTAACAAGTTTTGTGTGACTACCTCCTGTCACTGCTTTGAATTTCTCAGTTAACTTCAAGAGCACCACACACATATGTATACATACACACAACACTGATAAGAAAGCAAAAGGGAAAGAGAAACCTCAAGGGGAGTATATTAATAATGTTGAAGGAAAATTTAAGAAGCTGTAGAAATTGAGAGAACATTTTCATATTCTGACAAAACTGATGCAAAATTGGGGCCAGTATTATATTAGCAAACTATACCTTCTCATCACATATGAATGATAAATTCAAAACACTGGCAACAATTCATAGTCGGGAGTTAGAATGATCAGCATTAGCCTTGTCAGCCTTTCCAAATGGTTTCTCAATTGCGCATTTGGGACCCTTAAATAATGTTGCAAGGAACACTATATGCCTAGGACAGAGCATTCTTTTGGGGTTTAAAATAAAAAAAGAAAACATTCATTTTTAACAATCTGAAAGGCAACATTTAGTGAGAAATATCACTGCCTTCATCCATCTCTTTTGTGTTAAATGGTTTATTCATAGGCAATTTAATGTGTTTTTTTTCCTTTCTGAAAAGCTTATATTTTATAAAGATAATTGAGAGTTGTACTTATAAAATTATATTTTATGATGAAAGGAAACTGAAATCACACACTTAACACAAACAATAAGCTTATTAAATTCAGTCATAAGAAACCATAAGGTTTGTAGACCTGAATAAAACTTTTAAGATAAAGGAACTCTAGCTCAGAGAGGTCAAGAGACTTTCTAAAGGTCACACAACCAGTTTAGCAGCAGAGTATATCTAAGGACCCAAGTCTTCCTAAAGCCTTTGTTCCACATAAGGAGGCAGACATGGTTACAAAACAGGCGAAACAAAATGTGGCTCCAGGGCATGGAAGGCCGAAGGACATTGCCAAGGAAGCGCCATGTGCTCTTAGGTACAGAAGTTAAGGTGTTCTATTTTGCCTTGTTTCCCCCTCCCCCAAGAATAGTTGCAAAATAATGCTTTCTAGTATGAAATGGATAAATTTGTCACTAGTGATAGAGAAGGATTATTTGAAGTTCCATACCTCAGAGCAAAAGCAGGTACAAATTATATACTATTATTTAAAAGTGAGTCAGAGCATTAGAAAAAGATATTAAAGCAAAGCAACATGCCAAGAGAAAAACAGACAGGCTATTGGCAAAATTCCTTTATGAAATACAATGCATGGGGCACTCAGTATCACATGTGTGTGCCAGCAGGCCTTTGGTGCATGGGTGGACAAAGTCACAAATGTACAGCATGAACAGCTCTTTGACTCTTGATTGATAGATGTGGGAAATTCTGGACAGTTTACTTTGTTTATCATTGAACACCCCATTATAAGAACAGAGAGACTATACTTGCAATGATTATTTTTGAGCCATTACAGAGACCCCAGAAGTTTCGGTGGCCATCATCACTAGCAGAGCATCAGTTAGATTTGTGTGTTACAGAAGAGTGTCAACATGCTCAGGGGAAGGCTCTATCTGAATGCCCATAGGCATTCGATTTTATTCATAAGCAAGAGTTGGCAGCCAACAATATTTTCCTGATTTTCATTCAATATTGAAATAAATGAAAAACTGGGCATGCAATGGGATCACAGCCACTGAGGCACATATTTTAGCATGCTATGCAAAAGACTGGGCAAGGCTGGGCCTCTGGTTTCCAAACCTTCATGTGATGGCTGTCAAAGAGACAGATGCTCAGATGGATTTAATATGAAGACTAGAGGCCTGATGCACAAAATTTGTGCAAGAGTAGGCCTTCTTTCCCCTGGCTGCCAGTACCAACTTCCCTCTGGCACCCAGGACCTGGGCTTCCCTCACAGCCCCGGCTTCATCTGGAAGGTTGTCTGGAAGGATGACTGGTCTAATTAGCATATTATGCTTTTATTATTATAGAAGTTAAAAACAAAATTTCTTATAACACCAAAAATCATAGCCATGAATTCAGTGACCTTCATAAATGGTTTATTTCAGAAACATATTTAGAATTTTAAGTGGTCTCAGTTTATATCTCCAGGGCTGAAAAGTCACAATTTTAAAGTGAAAAGAGAGATATAGGAAGTCTTATAAACAAACTGTAAAAGAAACAGCTTGAGCATAGAGAATTTAACTTTTTGTCAATTTGATGATTTTCTTTACTCAATGTAAAAAAAAAAAAAAAATCATGTTATTGGTAGCCTAAAACTAATTCAATTACTTTGGAAAGGAACATGAAGAAACTTTTCCTGAAACAAATACAACCAAAGAGAAAGTTAGGGATGCATTTGCAGCTCTCTCTAAAGTAGAAAGAATTAGCCTACGCAGTTTTGAGGGTGATTTTCTTCTTGACTGGGCATTTGATGAAACAAAAGGAATCACAGTTTATGTTTGATCAGAATGATTAAACCAGGACAGTCCAGATCTATCTGAGGAACCACCAAACATTTACTTTCCTACTTGACAACCCATAGTGGATATAATTTTCTCCATAAACAGAAATGAAGAATAAGGAATGAGAAGTAATGGTTATGGAGCCTGAGCTATCCTTTATAAAGATGCCTTTTATCTACCAAGCATTTATGAAGCACTTAAATCTGGGCCAGATCCTGTTCTAAGCACTTAATAAGTATCAACTTACTAAATCATCATAAAAACTCTATGAAATAGGTGTTATTATGTACATTTTACAGACGATGAAACTAGGGCACAAGAGGTTATATAATGTGCCTGACACCACAATGTGTCTGGCTTTAGCATATAGCTTCTTAGTCACTCTGGTAGATTATGAAAGGTTAAGGGCAACACTCTCCCATGCACTTACTAAAGACTTCATAAATTTTAAGCTTTTATTCTATAATTAAAACTTAGAGTGTGTAAGAAAAATAAGCCAGTCAGAGAAAGATAAATATCACATGATCTCACTCATATGTGGAATCTAATGAACAAACTGATGAACAAAATAGATCCAGAGATATAGAAGCATGGAACAGACTCACAAAGTTCATAGGGAAGGGGGGTGGTTAGGGGGACAGATTAACTGGGGGATTTATATGCATATACGCATAGCCCATGGACACAGAAATAGTGTGGTGAAGGGAGGGGCAGGTGCTGGGTAGAGAGGGTCAATGGGGAAAAAATGGGGGGCATCTATAATACTTTGAACAATAAAGATAAAATTTTAAAACAACTAGAGTGAGTTTTAAAAATATAGGTCTGAATATTGGTGGTCTGTGACTATAAATGATCCCCACATGCCAAAAGTTTGAAAACAGTGCTACAGAGAGTTTCATACCCACTTATATTGGAATTTAATATAAAATGAAGGTGGCATTGTAAGTCAGAAGAGTAAAGATAAATGGCATTAGGACATATGGCTATCCACTTGGAGAGAAAAACTGAATAATATTTCTATTACAATGGCATATATAAAAATAATTTTAGATGGAAAGCAAATAGACACAATACAATGGGATACAATGCAACTATTAAAAAGCAAGACACAGACCTAGATCTGCTCAGGTGGCATCATAGCCATGATAAACATAAAGCGAATGTTAGTCCAGTAAAACACAACTATTTATCTGAACATTACTCACATATCTATATAACAACATTTATACAGATCTGGAAATATACACATCAAATTATTTTGAGTAGTTCAGCTAGAAAAGGAAACCTGCAGAGAGAAAGCTTTTTTATTTTTATACTCTTCTGTCTCGTTAAAAAATTTTAATAGCATTGTATTTTTATAAAAAAATCAACACACTATCAAGTGATGATGATGCTAGGCAAATAGGCAGGACACAGGTCACAAGAAGCCTTATATGTCTTAAGGGCCTTTCCGTTCATTCTTAGTTGATGAAACTCTAGGAAAAGATTTTAAGCACAGGGAAGAAAAACATTCTTGCATTTTATAAAGATTGTATTACTGGCAGTGTGGAGAATTAATTAGAAAAGTAGCAAGATTTGAAATAGGAAAAATGGTTAAAGAGGCTATTAATATCTCTATATATAAAAGCCTAAGCGACCATTAGGACCAGTCGCTATAATGTTCACAGGAGGTGCCCCTGGTGGTCAGTACACTCCCACAGCAGGAGCGCTATTCAGCCAGAAGCCAGGCTCACAGCTGGCCAGCACAGCTGCAGTAGCAAAAGCCTTTCCCTCCTCCACAGCAGCGCTACAGAGCAGCAGTGGCAGCAGGCACAGAGGGGCCATGATGAACAGCAGCTGCATAGCGCTCGGCCCTGGCTTGGGCTCCTCCGCAGCTGCCTGCCGCTTCATGCACTGCTACATCTCCAGAGGGGTACCAAATTGCAAGAGGGCGCAGGCCAGGCTGAGGGACCCGACTGGTGCATGAATCTGTGCACTGGGCCTCTAGTCTACCAATAATTGAGAGCTTCTCATATGCTATGTACAGCACCTAACTCAGCTTACTAAGCCTTAAAATCCCTTGTATTTGAACTATTACAATCTCCATTTCACATATGAAGAAGCAGGTTCAGAGGAGATCACAAATGTCCCCATTACACAGCTAGTCAATAAAACCTAGAATTTGAATTCAAACCCTGCTTAACTGAAAATGTACATTACATTCCAAAATGCTGCAATAGCCTGGATGAGTAATAATAAGCACCTCAATCAATGCAGAAAAGCTAGAATGGAGGGAAGAGATTCAATAGCTTTTTAGGAGGTAAAATGGGCAACAGCTGATAACTGGCTGGATGCAGAAGACGAAGAAGGCAGGGAGTTTAAACTGACACCCACTTTCAGGGTTGGGAAAAATTTCCAAATTTCCCATAATGTGATCATTTTACTTTTATCATGTTATCAATATATACTAATTCTTTCAAGGACTTTATGGACAGCTCATTAACAACTACATTTCTGTACCTACTTTTCAAGTCAATCTTTCTGATGCATTACTACAGCTTCAATGTTTTCCCAGGTCTCTTGCAATGAATCTTTCATCATAAATGTCTATTCACTGCAAAATACTGGCAAACTATGAGAGGTTATGAAATCCTTCTTTGCTTTTCCATAAGACGCTTTATGATTTTCACCTGAGCTAACAGTGCGATATATCAAGAATATTGCAAACCCTTCTAGTTTTCTCTTATTGTAATCACAGAGAAAATGGAGGACTTGAAATATATATATATATATATATATATATATATATATATATATATATATAAAATATATATTATGTATATAATATATATTATATATATAATACACACACACAGCACACATCACTCACATGTATACACTTTTTAAAATTTCCTGTTTAAACTATACCTTAATGTATCTGTTTTTAATGATGAAGCAGGAGTGGGATCCATGATTTCTTCAGAGATTGCAGAAACCTCATTAATTTCATATAAAATTTGCATGCAAATGGATATAAACACCTCTCTAAGGAGATTAGCGATAACTTTCATTAGATGTTCAAAGGGGGCTAAAACCTAGAAAAAGATTAAGAGCCACGTGGCCATTCCTTCAGGGAATCTGTCATCAATCAACCCACTGACTACATAACATATGTAGGAGATTTCAATAAGCAGAACACAGCAGTTCCCAGCAGCTCTTCACCATGGATACACAGGCCAGGCAGGAAGGCATGTCCAAATTCGGCTTTTGCCAAGTGACACCTATTTTTGCCATTTGTTAAGCTAATGGGAAGAAATCATCACCTAAATAATTAAATATAAAACCCTGCAAAGCTTTAGTTAACATGGCAGCGAAGGAAGGCTGATTCTGTATTTTTAAATGCTCATTTTAGGGAGTACTTCCTTGTTATTTTGAACAATTTTAATAAAGTAATTCTGAATCCCAAACTACTACCAAGATTATACCAAGGAGCATCCTACAAATAGAGAACAAAAAATTCATGGCACAACAGAGTATACATTAGCAAGTTAGTGAATGTAATCCCTCCTGTTATTTCAAAATCTATTCTACTACAACCTCGGATTCAAAAATTCTCATTTCCCCAGAACTTACTGACCTATTGATAGTAAGAATTTGGCAACAGATAGATAGAAAGACTATATATACATTTGTGTGTGTGTATATATCTCCAGTCACCATAACCTAACCACTGACTGAATTATAGTCTCAAAAACAAAAATAGCACATTCTAGAATGGGTGAAATACTGTCGAATTCAGGAAGCTTTACACCAACAAAGATCTCATGAACAAAGAGAAATAGCCCACGCAGTATAAAATAAAAAACTGCATAGAAAGAACTTTTTAAAAATAACTTCAAATGTTGTCTGATAAATCACTGGCTATCACTGAGCAGATTTCACAAACCCTCTGAGTCCAGCATCTAAAACACTGAACCCACTATTTTTCCCAAAGGTCTAAACCCTCCCAGGGAAAAAAGACAAGGATACTTCTAATATAAATTTCCTTTAACTAAAGAAGAAAGGCTGTGGAAACTGTCTCTCCTTGATTATGAATTTCACTATTTTCTTCTTTTAATTTCTTTTCCTCTGAACAGCTCTGAACTGGCATTCAGCTTCCAGCTGGCACTGCAAATAAGCAGCCTTTCCAGGGACTGCAAGCCCCTCCTGAGAAGGAAAGAGCCACCCTGATCTGCTGTCGGCTCCATACTTCAAATCTGCTAAACCATCGCACAGCCCCCCGGCACTCCGAGTCACACCATTTCAGAGAAGGGGAAAGTCTCCGAGCCATAAGATCAGATGTATCTTCAGTTTTGCCCCAAACTTACAGCTTTAGAGAATATGAGAAGTAAACATGAATGGGAATCCACTCTGTTCTTCAGGATCCCAGCAATTAATCAGCTGAATGACTGCACATTGTAAGGCCACATTCTAGTTTTAAAACACACTTCCTTCTCTGCCCTCAATATAATTTGTAATTTAACCCCCAGCCAAACATCTAAATAAAATACACACAGTATTTTTTATATATATATATATATATATATATATATATATATATATATATATATATATATCTCAGGAAGAATGTTAAACATCCATGAAGTTATCTTAAAAGTGGAGGCAAGAAAATACATAGAGAGGACAAAAGCCAACAAAGAAGCAAACAAACACTCAGGCAAATAAAAAGTGAATACAGACTGAAGCTATATTTGATTCTCAGCATATTAGAATTTATAGTATAATGAGGAATATCATTTATGCAACCACTAAGAAAGCCATGCATGATGATCATGTGGCTCATGATTAATATTTAAAGTATTGTCTAAGGATCTATATTAAAACTAAGATAATGTTCTCAGCCATTATTAAGTAATTTGGAAGCATGTTCAAAACACAAATAGCTTGACATCTGACTGAATTATTATGGTAGGAAAGGTTGTAGATGTCTCCCATAGTTTTACAAGGGGTTATAACAAACATGAATTTTCATAGCAGCATCTTTCGCACCTGCAGAGATAAGTACAAATCCAGACTTTATAAAAAAACAAAATAGAGGGGGGTCCAAATTCTAGTTAATGTACTGGTGTATTTAGAAAAAAATAGATTTTTAAAAATAAAATTCAGGTCTGGATGCAGAAGTTACATTTACTAATAGAAAGAGAGAGTGAGCTATTCCTTTCTTTTTTATTTTAAGTAAGGAAGATTAAGAGAACAGGAATGTGTTCAAATAAGGTTCTCTTCCATCTTGGTCAATTAAAAAGGTAAAACCAGGAAGGTGTCTTTGTTCCCCAAGTATTTGTGCCCCTTCTAAAAATAATGCTCCCCCGTCATCCTACAGATGGCTGGAATTTCCTTATCAGGACACAAAGTATTTCTTTCCCAAATCATAATAGATTATAATAGATTTTAATGGGGGAAGAAAGAGTAAGACACAAGAACAAGTAAGGGATGTCGCCAGTGGTCGGCAAACTGTGGCTCGGCAAACTGCAGCTCTCGAGCCACATGCGGCTCTTTGACCCCTTGAGTGTGGCTCTTCCACAAAATACCGACTTCTGCGCATGGGCCACGAAGTTTCAACCGCATTGTACGTGTGCGCCCGCACGTGGTATTTTGTAGTATTTTGTGGAAGAGCCACACTCACGGGGCCAAAGAGCCGCATGTGGCTCGCGAGCCGCAGTTTGCGGACCACGGTCCTAGACTAAGATATCACTGAAAGTAGCAGGGGAGGAAAAGTAGAAACAACGAAGTCTGTATAACAATTTTGCTTTGTTTTAGGAGAGGAAAAGAGTAAAATGGGAAAATGTTTTTGTTTTCATCTTAAAGAAAGTAAGTTATAAACTCTGAAAGCAGGAGTAATAACATTACAATGAGACAATGAAAGATTTGTAAAGCCAATGTCTGCCACTTTAAGATACCAGATGAAACTCAATGATGGGTGGCTTTCTAACTGGGCACTCCTCCTGAAGTACAGAAGAACACAAAATCAAGATCAACATTCCTTCAGTTGGTAGGTCACGGCAGGAGCTTGACTGTGGTCAAACCAAGGCAAGTCCTGACAACAGTGAAGTTTAGTGAGACCTGGGCCTGGCTAGTATTCTGAATGAATACCACCAAGAAGGGCCGAGAGAAGGTTTGCCAATTTCAGTTAAATAAACTAAGGGTCAGAGAAGTGCATCATAGAATCCTTCTTCTATAAAGTGAGCGGAAGGTAGCTGGAAGGATTTAGTGAGGCAGCATATGTAAAAGCACCAAGCCAATAATAGGTGCTAAAAATGTACCTCTTCCCAGAGAACCACAGAGCAGGAAGGAATTAAAAACAAAAAAGGAAACCCCGTTAGTCTTCAAGGAGATTATAACTCTACCAAGAAACAAAATGCACCTACAGGTAATCACACAGAATGGCCTAAAAATTAATAATAAAAAATGTTAAATACAAAAGTGGTAAACAGACCTGCAATTGACAAAGATCATTATGACAATAATGTACAGGCAAGGTTAAAGGTGGAGCCAGCCTGGACAGAGAGAGACCATTTAAGAAACTCTTGCTACAATTTATATGAAAAAATAAAGCCAGGACTTACTCCTAAATTAAGGCCACAGTGATAAGGACAGAGAGTAGAAACTGAAGAATTAAGAGGTAAAAGGAGCAGACTAGATGGTCAAACATAGAGCAAAGAGAGAGAAAAGACTCAAGCTGGCCACAGGGGACAAGTAAAGAAGGCCATTCCCAGGGACAAGGAGCCCAGGACGAGGAGGCTGAGAAGATGAATCTGGTTTGGATGCTCTGAGTGTTAAGAGCTATGTGGCATCCAGGTGAGGAGGAAGACCAAGAGAAAGATCAGGAGGTTAGGAACATTGTGTTGGGTGGAATGGAAGTTAAGGAGGTAGAGGAGACAGCCAGAGAGCCATGCAGAAAAGGGCCCTACGATTAAATCATAGCCAATGTAAAGGACTTTCAGAAGAGCATGGCAAGGAGTGGCTAGGTAGAAGCAAAATCAGAAGCTTATTTTGACAGAGTTCTGGAATGGAGTGAGAGTAAGATGCAGCCTAATAGGCTTTGAAATCATGGAGTCACTTCCATGGGCGCAGTTTCAGGCAATGGTGGGAGAAAAGGCCAGGTTGTAGCAGTTGGAGTAGGAAAAGGTTAGAAAAATAAAGAAAAGAGAAAAACAAAATGCAGCCTAAAATTTCAAGAAGCTGGACTGGAGTAAGGAGATGAGTTAGAGAGGAAAATGCAGAATAAAGGGGCAGTATTTTTCTTCTTAAAGATGGAATAGACTTAAGCATGTTTGTGTTCTAAATGGAAAGGCTCAGAAGAGAAGCAGAGTTAACTTACAATCAGGACATGAGATTACTGATGACTGAGATCTCTAGACAAGAAGAAATGGGAACAATCCAG
The DNA here is from genome assembly GCF_000147115.1 of Myotis lucifugus. NCBI lineage: Eukaryota > Metazoa > Chordata > Mammalia > Chiroptera > Vespertilionidae > Myotis > Myotis lucifugus. Next base: position 2,580,147 of record NW_005871106.1, read on the forward strand.
AGCACAGGTAAAGAGATGAGGACAGGTGGAGGGCACTACTTCTAGTACAACAGGGACGGGTGAGGGTAAGTGTGGTGAGTGAGGTTTGCAGGAAGAGGGTCTCACCTAATCCATTAAGGAAGTGACAGGAGTGAATAACTTTCTTCTGCTGGGAGTGAAAGAAATGGCTTAGAGAACTGCCCTCCTAGGAAACAGGGAACACGCAGCCTGGCAACCCAGAAGGATGACCGGGAACTGCCCAGCTTGGCAGAAACTATGGATTTGCAGGGCTACCAATTTGTAAGGCTTTGAGGTTCTTCTCCAGCAGTGTTTGGTGGCCTCAGTACAGAAGTTTAAAGCAAACATGATTCACCCAGAGCTAACATTTAGGCAGGCATATATTAGGAAAAGATGACAGGAGCACAAGGGAGTTGAAAATCCTGACAAAAGAATGGCTGAAATGAGAGAACCAGGGGGCTTAGACTGGCTAGGGCAGATGTGAAGTGAGAAGGGAGAAAAAGGAAGAATTTAACAACTACAAGTGTTAATTAAAAGAAAAACTGGTGCCATGGAATGACAGTTGACAAGATTAGATGATGAAATCTAAAGTTCAATATTACAGAAGAGGTTCAATTTTGACTTATACAAGTGAGGCCATGGAGCAGATGGACTGAATTGAAAGGAAGTTCAGGTCCCTGGTGGAGGCACTCAAGGCACTAGGGAGTCAGGTACTCAAGGCACTATGTGACCAATGGAATGTCCAAGGATAGACAACAGGATAGGGAGCATGAGGAAGGTGGCAGGGAAGAGGGAAGGCACAGGACGGTAGTTGTGTGAGCGCGAGCCCACACACACACACACACACACACATACACACACACATACATACACATACACACACACACACGTAAGTAACAAAAATGGAAAAAGTTGTGATGAGATGGCATAAACCTCAGTGGGGAGGGTGCTGAGTGTGGCCATGAAAGGAAAGCTACTAGAATGCTAGGCCTGCAAGCCATATAAGGCCAATGAAATCATTTGGTCTGGCCCTGCCAAGGCATTAGGGGTGAGCTAATTAAATGTTTGACCAAATATAGCAGGCTAATTTTTAAGCTGATAATTTTGTATGGCCCGCAAATGATGTTATAAATACCCAAATGGCCCTTGGCAGAAAAAAAGTTCCCCATCCCTGCTTAGAGGATGGAGAAGCGGGTCTGGTAGAGGGGACAGTGGACTCTCAGGCAGCAAAGGGGGTGGAAAGGAGCAGGTGTGCATTCTGGCTGGAGAAAGGAAGGACCAATATGTTGAGCTGTTGAGGGCACTGCATTTGTTTAGCTACTGTTACCTTCCCAGCGTGAAGGACATCAATGACCAGGTCGGGTGGGGATTGCAGAAGTCACAGGAGGAAGAGGTTCCATGAGCAGTCACTCAGGCCAAGGGCAGAGACAGACCAGCACCGCCAATGGAAAGGGGATGACACTTGTGGGTCAGCAGAATAGTGGCCCCCAAAAATGACCATGTCCTAATCCCTGAGCCTGTGAATATTTTCTCTCATGGCAAAAAGAATTGTGCAGATGTGATTAAGTAAAGAATCTCGAGATGGAGAGGCCACCTTAACTTCTGTACCCAATGTCATCACAAGGGTTCCTCTAAATGGGAGGCAGAAGGATCAGAAAAGGAGACGAGATGATAAAAACTGAAGTTGGAATGATGTGGGCCAAAGAACACAGGTGGCCCTAGAAGCGAGAAAAGGCAAGGAAACAGATTCTTGCCTACAGCCTGCAGAAGGAACACAGCCTTGCTGACCCTAATCTCATCAAGTGACAACAAGGTGGGGTAGCAGGGACCTGACTCAGGCAGGAATTACAGTTCTTAAAACCTTCTACCACAGTTGACCTCTACCCTGCCCTCTACTCTACACAGAAGCCCTGAGGAGGTTCTCAAGCTTCAGATTTCCAGGCTCTACCCCTGAAGTTCCAATCTGGTAGGTCTCAGCAATACCCACACATCTGTATTTTCCAACGTTCCACAAAGGTATGTGACATGGAGAGGATAGTTAGCATTTTTTAAATGTGAGGTGCCTGCACTTGGTTTCGTTTTCCCTGTTTGTGCCACCTCTTCTCCCTATTCTATTACATGTCCAGGATTACAATTATTAGGCCTTTCACAGAATAAAAAGTACTAGATGTAACTCAACAGGTATCATGGAAAGTAAAGCAAATAAAAAGTATTAGCTTCTCATTGCTAGCTAAAGTGCAATAATATAATGATGCAAATCTGACATAATTTTTAAATATAAATAGTCATTTTTTTTAAAGGATTCAAAATTTTTATATAGGATTGGAAATTCCTAAATAAAGACTTTCAACAAAATTATGTAATAATCTCTGAGTTTGGGTGGAAGGGAAAGGGAAAAACAGTCTGCCATCAATTATAGTTCCCTTGCCTTTTTTTAGGAGTCTTAGAAGTCACTAATTATAATATATTAAATATCTATGTCATGGCTTTGTGGAAGAAGTCACTATGTTGTGGACTGTGTTATCCATTTTAAAAATTATTCATTAAAATATGTATTGAGTACATATTTTACCATGTACTAGGTATTGTGCAAAACTTTGGAAATTCAGAGATATATTAGACAAAGTCTCTCCATCCTAATGAGAGACTAGAGTTAGAAAATTATCATCCAGGCAATGATTGAATTGTATATAGAATTCTGAGGCCAGAGAATGCTTCCCTGACATCTTGGGGGTGGTGGTGGTGGTAGTTGTTCAGTAAAGCTTCTTAGAGGAAGGACAGATGAATCTTGAATGATAGGAAGGGATTAGCTCAGTGAAGATGGTAAGCAGAGGGACTGGGAGTAGAGAGGAGGAAAGGAGAGAGCTGCAAGTGCACTAGAAAGCTGTGTGGTGAGAGAATAAAGCTTATTCTAGACATTGCTAGTATTGTTCATCAGGTAACAGACTTACATACTATAAATTAAATTGTCCCTGAAATACTGAAAACACAAACTGTGAAGAATAGGGCAACAGAAGGTTGGGTATCTAGGTAAAGATGATCCCCGGAAGCTGCACGCCCCCTGGGCCAGGAGTCACTTCGTCAAGTTCTGGGCATCTTCACAGTCAGGTAGGACATGATGTAGGTGTCTCACTGTCTCCTCTAACATGTTGCCTGCCCTACCACCTCAAAGCAACATATCAAAACAGATCCCTGTAGCTTGATTCTTGGGTGAAAGTGCAAGTAATACCAACTAATAAAAAGAAAGACTAACACTTATTGAGGGTTTACCTTGTGCATGTTGCATCCCATGTCCTTTACATGTACAATTTATTTAATCCTTCAACAACCCAAGGAGGTGGGTATGGCACTTTCCCTACTTTATGGATGAGGACACTGAGCACGGAGAAGCTGACTGGCTTGTCCAAGGACTGGGAGCTGGTAGGTAATGGCACCCAGGAGCCCAGCTCTACCGCACACACTCTGAAACACTAAGGCTATGATTAGCTTTGTTTTGCCACTTTCCAGCAGCTACAAATCTGATAAGTTGGTGTACTCTCTAGGCAAACAGTTTAATTCTAACTAATTCGCTTAAGTGTCGATTCCTTATAAAAATATAAGACCTTCAGTAGTTCACCTGGGAAAACAGTTCAACGGGTGCTGCTACAGCCTTCTGTTCTTTCAAGTACTGCCCCCAAGACCACGTGTCCTGTGCAGCCGCTGAAGGGACTGGGGAAAAACAAAACCAAAAAACAATGACTTTTCTTGAAACAATTAGTGACAGAAAAATAATGAAATTTGAAGATAAACCCAAGAAGCAGGCAAATTAATTAAATTGGTAATCCCAAGACCCAGCAACCAAAAAGAACCTTCTCTCTCATTTTCTGTGAGCATTGAGTAAAGTCATCTAACTATCCCATATTCAGCTTTTCCTGTTTTAGAACAGGCTTATGAATATAGCCTACACCAAGGAGACTGGTGGGGAACACTGTACACAGGGACCCTCTTACTCTTCATGAAAGAGTGAACAGGTACAGGTTCTCTACAAGATGATTTGGTTAATTTTAAGGTGAATGACTTGAGAACTTCTTTTATCATCTCCTTTAACTTTTACCTCTTTTTTGGTGTGAATGCCAATTAGTGGGACCTGTCAGAAGGCAATGTGGAATATATGTCAAAAGCCTTACAAATTATTCATAACTTGGAACCAGCAATTCTTCTAGGTATTTGTCTTAATACAATTACAGTGGATGTGTCCAAGGGACAAACACAAAAGTTTTTACCCTAGAGCTCTTTATAATAATGAAAAACAAACTAAAGGCCCACTAAGAGGGGGTTATTAAATGCATGCATAGACATGTTATTTTAGGAACTGGCTGTAAAGTTACATTATAGCACACTGTTAATGGCAGAGGAAGGCTATGTAAGTGGGGGCGGGGAGCAATTTTAGAAAACAAAATGACCCATTTGTGTAAAATATGTAGTGGAAATAGAAAGAGTATAATTATATAAATCTAAATCTTAAATGAAGTCATCTTTATGTACCAGGATTATAAAAAATGTCTTTCTAATTTTCTTTATTTTCCCGCTTTCCAAATTTTCTAGATGAATACCTATCCTTTGTAATTCAATAACATATTATCTTTAAATAATAAAAATTGGGCAAAAAGGACTAATTGTTTTAAGTTTATAATCTATGCCCCAGTAACTCCTCCTCTAAGATTATTACATGCTAAGAAAGTAGTCATGATAAAACTTAATAGTAAAATGTACATAAAATTATTATAGCAAAAATGCAAAAAAATTAATATGGGAGAAAGGTTAAATAAACTATGGTACATATATGTATGATTATGAAGTTACAAACATGCATATTTTCAAATAAAATATCTTGAGAAATTTTTGTGATGAGTAAAAATCAAAGTAAGGACACATAATAGTATATATAATATGATCTTAAATTTTAAAATAAAAATTACATATATTAAAACATTCACTTATCCAACATATTTATAAAGAACCTTCTTTGTGCAAGGTACTATGCATATTTGTGTGTCCACACATACAAGCACATGCATAGGAAAGCAGTTGGAACAAAACAGCAAAATATTGGCAATGGCTATACATGGGTGGTGAGATTAATGTAAATATTCTTTTCTTATGTGTTACTTATACAGTTTTAAAATTCTCTACAAGTATTATTAATTAGCCTTCCCTTCACACTGTGTACTCACACACTCACATACATACACATACACGCATCCTTGGAGAAGACTGATCAACATTTTTAACATTTATCTTTCTGAAAAATGCTCCAGAAGAAGGTACAGAAGGTAAAGGGTCCGAATTTCATGAGCACTGGTGGTGACAGGTGGGAAGATACACCTCTAAGTCAAACATCTGAAACCTCTCAAGACAATAAAGCAACTTGATGGAATAACAAACATAAAAATCTACCAAGTTGTGCATAAAAACTTCATGTAACATTTTAATTATGCAAAAAATATTTTCTGAGCTCCTCTTAATGTGCCAAGAAGTGTGCTGCCTGCTGGATTAAAAATATAACCCAGTCCCTGGTCTAATGGACGAAAAATAAATAAATAAATTTTCCTTTGGTATCCATACATATCACTGACAAAAAAAGAGAATATTTTATGTTCAGTTAATAAAGAAAAAATAACTTCAACGTACACATTTAAAATAGATACAACAGAGCATGCACAGTAACATAACATTTACTCTATACCAATCAACACACTAACTTATTATTGCAAAGCAATTGGACTTAATAAAGCATGAGAATTTTAAAAGCATTTTAATTATCAAGTACGCTGACAGAATTGTCATCAATGATTTTTCTTGTTTTGTTTGAAAACAGTGAGATATTATCGTGTGATTTCCATCAGAGCTCAGTCTGTTGGCCATTATACCACTTAAGGATTTGCTGCTATTTCTACCACAACATGAGATATTTTATTTTCCTAAACCGAGAAAGCAATTTGACAAATTCTGAAGATGATCTGGTAAGATTGTTCAACATTCTTATTTTCACATAAACATTTTACTACATTACAATTATATGCTTTGCAAAAACATTATAGCAGTGATGGCTCTAAAGCAAATATAGATATCTCATTTTCTACCACAGCTGTGTTCTTTAAAAGATTGTGGTAATTTCTCAACTTAATCATATTTTCAATTGTCATATATTATCATTTCACCAGAAGTAAATCAAATCTAAGACTTTATTTTATTATCACATAAGTTTGCAATGAACCTTTTAAAATTTATCAGGAAGAGAAAACATAATATCAAACAATAAAAGCTTTCAATGAATTAATTATTTTTGTAAAGCAAGAGAACTACTCAGCAATATAGTGCCTGCAAATACCAAGTCGCCTGCACCTGGAGCCTGAAGACAACCCTTTACTTGCCACTGATTCTAAAGTGTTCTGTCATCCCTTTTGTCTCTTTTCACCTTGTTTCATTCTTTTTTCACAGGGATTACATTACCTGAAACTAGCACTGGCTGAAAGAATGTAAGATCCTAAAAAGAAGAGATTTTGGCCTTCTTCATCATTATGTCTCTGGAGCTATAATCATGCTTGGCATAAATATTTGCTTAATTAATTAAAGGGAAGGCAGGCAGAATAGTACTTTAGGCTTTCATGGGGGACATCTATAATAGTGTCAACTAACTAACTAAATAATTAATTATAAATAAATAAATAAATAAATAAATAAAATGAATTCAAAGATATTTATTTTGAGCAACTCATTTCTCAATTTTCTGGAGGGAAGAAACCAATTATGCAACAGCACTGCTTCAGGTAGCAAACTTACTTTATTTTTTATGCAGTATTCTCAGACATACTAAAAATATGACCTTCATTTTATATAATACTAGAGGCCCGGTGCATGAGATTCATGCACTGGGGGCATTGGGGGATCCCTCAGCCCGGACTGTGCCCTCTCGAAGTCCGGGACCCCTCAGGGGATGTCCACCTGCCTGCATAGGCCCGATCCCCCCTGGGGGCCTAAGCCGGCACTCAGACATCCCTCTTGCAGTCCAGGCTCTCATAGTCCAGGACCCCTCACTCCTTACCACATGCCTGCAAGGGAGGCAGGAGAGGCTCCCACTACCACTGCTGCGCTCGCCAGCCATGAGCCTGGCTTCTGGCTGAACGGCACTCCCTGTGGGAGCATACTGATCACCAGGGGGAAGCTCCTATGTTCAGCGTCTGCCCCCTGGTGGTCAGTGTGCATGGTCAATTTGCATATTACACTTTTATTATATAGGACTAGAGACCTGGTGCATGAAATTCATGTGGGGGGGGGTCCCTCAGCCTGGCCTGTACCCTCTCACAATCTGGGACCACTGGCTCCTAACTGCTTACTTGCCTGCCTGCCTGATTGCCCCTAACCACTTTGTCTGCCTGCCTGATCGCCCCTAACCACTTTGTCTGCTTGCCTGATCGCCCCTAACCACTCTGCCTGCCTGCCTGATTGGCCCTAACCACTCTGCCTGCCTCCCTGATCACCCTTAACCACTCACCTGCTTGCCTCATCGCCCCTAACCACCTCTGCCTCAGCCCCCACTGTCACAGCTTCATCCGGAAGGACGTCTGGAATGACGTCCGGAGGTCATTCGGCTGTCTGGTCTAATTAGCATATTATGCTTTTATTATCATAGATTGGATATACATACTGTTTTATAAATCCCAAATTTCTTTGGCCATAGTAAAATGTTACAATTATTACTCTTCTGCCAAACATATGTAATACTTTCAACAATAAAGATTTGTAAATAAAAGAAAAAATGAGCATAGCCCTTTTAATATTCAGTTTATTACTTACATAGACAGCAAAAGACAACAGCAGTTAAAGGGGCCAGCTCCCTGTGTCCATTGCACAAGGTGACACTGAAACAAAAGGGACCAGCTACTGCAATGTGGATGTCAGCTCAGCTACCCTGTTCCTGAGGAGCCAATTTCCAGCTGTAGCAATGTTGTTTTATAGCCTACAGTAGCACTCAAAGGGGATGGAGAGACAGGGTGAAGTGAAATGCCTCAATCTCATTGCCAGGAGGCAATGAGAAACTGTCTCAGGATAAACTCCTGGGGGAGGCCTGTAGGCAAATGAAAAATGACCTGTAGCAGCTCCTCAGGAGCCTCCAAGTTGTCATGTTCCAGGAGGATCACAGGGCATTCTGTTAAGACTTAGATCACCTGCAGGGAGGCTTTGTCTACCTGACCTAATTAGATATGTGCAATGTTACAGAAACCATGCTAGAGCCATTCCCCTACAAAAAAATGGGTGGATTTGGCTTTTACAAAATAGAGAGAGATACAACACCTTCCCCTTGTGGAAATAGGCAGGACCATGTCTTTTTTTCTCTGAGCAGTATGAGGTAGTGCATGTGTGTGTGTGTGTGTGTGTGTGCTTCCTTTCTTCTAAAAGCAAGAAAGAATCCCTCCACTGGTCTGCAGGCCTGAGGTGTTTGGTTTACTTAGCCTCAGCCAAATTTGCAGATCAGCAAATACTGTAACTTCCTTCACAAAAAGTAGCAATTTGTGCCTGGTGAAATGACAAGCTGACACATTTGTATTTTACCACTCACTGAATTTTGCTTTGTTCTCAAACACACACCTTGAGATTTGTTAGCCTATTCATCAGACTAGCAAGAGCAAAGGCTAGAAATTGAAAGCAAAGAACACAGAAGAAAATGTGCTGAAGACAGCCAAAGTAAAATGTCAAGAAAGCAAGATGGTAGGAGCCAAGCTCATTGACCAAAGCAACATTATGAGATGATAAGGAATTGCTTCTAAGGTCTTAGCTTCTTGTTATCTGTTACTACTATCAGGAGTTCATGGCACCATGGACATGTCACATTTCTGCAGCATGCCTTTAAAAACAAACAAACAAACAAAAAACATGGCCATGAACCAATGTTCTCCATTGACCATAATTATTTTTCTTGTCTACAGGCCCAAGTATAGGCCTACAGAAACTATGAACAAAGGGAGTTGCCTGGCTGGTGTGGCTCAGTTGGTTGAATGTCATCTCATGAACCAAAAGGTCACAGTTTGTTAATTTTTTAATATATATGCATATTTTTATAAAAAGATTGGCCCACACACTGATTTTCATCAGTACAGAAACAGCATTAAGGCCATAGCACACTGCAAGAAATGAGTGAAGAACAGAATGCAAACAAGTGCCTAATAGTTCACAAGCAGGCTCACCTTGGAGGAAATGACGATACTCAAACCAACTAAAGTTTTAAAGAATTACTTATATAGTCTCCCATTTTAAAACAGCTTTACATACCTGATTTAGTTTACATTAAAATATATCCCAATGAATCAATTTGTTCCATATTCAGAAATATAAACACATATCACATTCCTCACTGCTAAAGTTTTTGTCATAAATTCTCTTTTATACTAGAAAAAAGGCAACAGTTGTTTTTAAACAGGCTCTATTAATTACAATTTTTACTCTGTACACACAATGATTGGCTGGTTTTCTCCTTTTAACACAAAAAACAAAAAAAAACCAGTACCATGAGAATAACAGTGATTGACTTGCAAAGTTTGTGTCTGAAAGATCACAGTTTGATTCCCAGTCAGCGCGCATGCCTGGGGTTGTGGGCTCGATCCCCACTAAAGGGTGTGCAGGAGGCAGCCGATGGATGTTTTTCTCTCTCATTGATGCTTCTGTCTCTCTCTCCCTTTCCCTTCCTCTCTCTAAAATAAATAAAATAAAATAAAATCAGAGGGAGCAGATGAGAAGAACTGCAGTAGACCCAGCCAGGGCTGCCACCTGACCTTCACAGCGGGAATCAACTACAGAAGTAATAATGGACCAAGCTGTGCAATGTGAAAAGAGAGACTAGGCAATAAAGGAGAAGGGCCCATTGCTGAGGAAAACAAATCTATGAGTGTGGCAAAACAAAGGAGCTAAGCAAAAACACCAATCAGGAAAAGGCAGGTCCCATGCTTGGATGGGTTGAAGGCTGTGCATTGACTGATTTTCTTAAAGGTGTGCGCACATGGCATTATTTTATGAATGCACAGCTGCACTTCCCTGAGCCAGACAATGCATTTATAGACAGCAGAACACTGAGATACACAGAGATTTAGCTCTTGAAAATATTCCTTTTACAGCGCACTCACAATATCTAATGGGACTGGGTAGCATCATCCCCTTGTAAAAGGAGTTCACACTTTCAGTATGACACATCCCAGACCAGATATCCCTTAATCCTGAAGAAATTTTTTAGATTATGTAAACCAAGCTGTATCCCACTTTATCATTTCAGATCTGGCGTTCTGAATAATTGAGTTTACTTAAATTAATTTAAAAAACTTTACTTTGTATTTCAATTTGTGATATAAATACTCTTCCATATGTGTGCACTAGCATTTTTGTTTTCAATCCTTCTTATAAAAAATATAAAACATAAAAGCATAGCATGCTGTTAAATATGTAAGGAGATCTAATTGTCATCCAATTCTATGATTTTTTTAAAACCTTAAATTTCTCTGTGCATGACCTCATTTTTACTTACAAAGATACCCTATGAGGAGCCCTGATATTAGCAGCCCCAATGTGGAACTACTCTGGCCACTTCCCACTCTGCCCACTCAGTCTCCCATTTGTCCCCCTCAGAGAACACAGATTTAAAAATTGCTGTGACAAATGCCTCACTTTGGCAAAAAGAACATCCAGTTCTAGGAAACTGCACAATATTTATTAGTAATTTCCTGAACTAAAATTAAAAATGGCAGAGGGTGAAGAATGAATAAATTATCATTCTTAAGGAGAGAGCCATCTAATCTTAAGACTCATGCCTCAGAGCAATACCTTTCCAATTCCATTAGCTGCGAAAACAACCCTTCACACCAATATTTCAACTTCATTTCAAAAGTTACACTGCATATGGCTCCTTCAGGTAACATCTTAGAATATGTGAGAAAATCAATTGCGGGTAGCAACAAACGAATTTTACAACATTCTGATATAAATAATGCCTTCTATTGTTGTCCCAACTAGATATGATACAATTCTCCTAATCTTAGCAACTTATCACTGCTGGGTAATAACCCCCTGCAGCAGCAGCTCCCTAAATAGAACTCACTTTCCATGCTCTCACATTCTAATAACTCTGCCACATCACTGTAACAAGGACTTTTTCGAAAACATTTTTCATTTGCACATTCAGGCTGCTTCTCATTTCAGTACAACTGAACTTAAAAATCATCGTTGCTCATCTCCCTAGTCAAACCAGGTACTGAGAGTTGGGATATAACCAGAGAATTTCACTCTTGTCCTCATCTGGCATTTACCTTAGGGGATAGGCACACAGTGCAGACAAAGTCACCCCCATCATAACATATGGCAGGATTCAATGTCTAGGTGAATAAACAAGCAGGCAAGAGTTCTAATATGCACCAGTTAATAAACCCAAACAATGTGTCTGGGAACAAATGAAGAAGGATTACTTCTGAACAGAGAAAACTTCCTGTCACTGTAGCCTCAGAAAGAGGGTTCGGTGGACAGATAAGATTAGAAGTCAGACTGCAGGAGGCCAAATTATAAAAAAGGAGAATCGAGAAAACAGCACGTGTGGACTTCACTTTGAGACATTATTTATATCAGAATGTTTACAACTGAAGAGCAAGAGACAGGTAACCTGAAAGCTTGAGGAGGGAAAACAGAGTCAAAGGAAAATAATTTTCTTTTTTACCTTTTTAAAGGAATATAGGAAGAAGAGGGCATTTTGGTTCAACAGCTAAGGGAGATAAACCTACAGAGAGGAATGAGGCTCTTAGAGAATGGGGGAGAGAAGCAGAACAGAGAGAATGTTTTAAGAACATAGGTAGAAGAAGGACTCTGAGATGAAAAGGGAAGAGATGAACAAGATTAAAAACAGGGGACTTTTTGGGTGCTAGGGAAGAAGACAGAAAACATTACACTGAGTAGCCTTCATCTCCTTCATGATGCAGGAGGGCATCTGCAAAGAGTCAAGGTTATAGTGGTTATGTTGGGAGCCCTAGGAAAGGGAGAATTATGGAAATTCAACGAGGACTGAAAAAGAAATACAAAGCAATCCTGAGAGCCCCACTGAATTAACTGGAGATTCTGCAGAGAGGCGACTGGCACTGAGGGACTTTCTCCATCAGCTCTTGGCAGTCTGCGAATGGAAGCAGATGGTGAAGTTTGTGGACAGCTGGGAACTGATGAGGAGATGGCCAAGTGGATGAGAGACTCTAAGCCAGGAGAACAGAAGATAAAATGTTTAAGGGGCCCCAACTGGCCTGGGAGGCATATGACATCTGAAAACAACTGACAGGGAACAAGAAGCAACAGAAAATCTAAAATACAGAATCCTATACATTTAAAAACTTCCACATATTTGAAGAAGTGAAAACAACTGATGTGATCAAGTGGGTGTGATCAAGAAGAGGATTTCAAAATTTTGTTAATCAACAGTTTATTCAGCATACATCTATGTCTGGCACTATGCTCAGATGTTCCAGTTTCTTCTACTGTACGACCTATTCAAATGTTCAACTTTTTTATCAGTGTATCTTGATAATCATTAGTTTGCTAGGAAATTATCTAGTTCCTCCAGAGTTTCAAATGTGTTACATGTATTACTCTCTCTCACTTCTACTTAGTTCCCAAAAATTTATTTATTTATTCACTTAAAATGCCAATAACAAACTCCTTACACTAATAATATCTATTTTTATCTTAATTTATTTTATTGTTGAGAGTATTACAGATGTCTTCCAGTTTCCTTCCTTTGCTCCCTCTCACTGCTACTTTTTTAAAAAAAACTCCTACATCACTAGTTAATTTTCCTTTCTCAATTAGTAATTAAGGTTAAGATGCATATGGAACATGCATTTGGAAGATTCCTGGCTTAGGAGATGGGTAAATGGTGACAACATTAGAAGAGAGCAAGAACAAAGAGAACGAGAAGAATGTGAAGGTAGCGAATTGATATAATGAAGGAAATCCAGGTGAAGTAAACTTCCAGTGTGGAGCTGAGATATGAATCTGCAGCTAGGTAGAAAGAACTGGGGTAGCATCAAGACAATAACACGTGCTAGATGGTTTGGCTCAGTGGATAGAACATTGGCCTGCAGACTAAAGGGTCAGAGGTTCGATTCTGGTCAAAGGCACATACTGTCCCAGTTGGGGCATGTGCAGGAGGCAACCAATTGATGTGTCTCTCTCACATCCATGTTTCTCTCTCTGTCTCTCCCACTCCCTTCCACTCTCTCTAAAAATCAATGGAAAAATATCCTCAGGTGAGGATTAGCAACAACAACAAAAAGACAATAACAGAAGTCACCAAGAGAAAAAGTGTTAAAAAAGAGAAGCAAGTTGAAACACAGGGGAATCTCTACACTTAAATGGAAGGTAGAGAATAAATAACTGATAAAAGAGTAAGCATTGAGATATACAAACCAGGACAGAATGATCTATCAGAATACAAGGAAAGAGCAAATGAAGGAGGAGGAGGTGGAGGAGAAGGGATAGGAGAGGAGGGAGAAGAAGTGAAGGAAGAGTAGATGGAGAAGGAGAAGAAGTTGGAAAAGAGGAAGAAATAGTCAACACCTCAATTGAGAGGGCAGTTCAGATGGGTGACTGTAGAACAGAAGAATGAAGCCAAGAAGAAATTGCCAAAATAAAGGGTTCACTTTAACAACAGGGCTGAATGAGGATCAGGATTCCTGAGTGGGCCTAGTACTGTCACTAGAAGAGAGTAAAGAACTAAGGACTCTCAAAAAATCTGAATATTAAAATAATCAGTTGATGGTGAAGGTCACAGGAAAGAGCACATTTATATTCAGATTTTACAGTTATCTGAATTCCCCTTGATGTGGGGCAGAAAGGTCTATGAAGATCATTTTTGTCACTGAGATTCCTTAAAGAAGACCCATGTAATTATGGATTGATATTAAAATACTCTCCTATGAATACCACCCTGCAAATAATCAAATTAACATACTTCTATATAAGATGGCAATATTCTCTTTGGAAGTGATTAACTACGTATTTACCTTGACCTTTTTCATCTATGTATCCTGGAGACATCTAATAAAATCTGTTAAATATAATTTAGCTCCAGTTGTTATTGTTACTTTCATTAATTTAAATAGTTCTATCAGGATTTAGACTTTCCTCTATTCAAGATATTCCCTGCTAGGCTGTAATTAATGCACATACTTAAAATATTATTCAAATTGTTGTTTTATTCTTTACACTAAAATATTTTAAATAAATTATTTTCCAAAATCATATCTTAACCTCTTAACTTTCAAGCCTTTTAAAACAGCAACCATTCTTAGTGAATGTAAATTTTAAATCCATAAAAGAAGACTGTTTCCATTCACTAGTAGACCATCTGAGGCAACGAAGAGTAGTTTCATTAGTTGAAAGATAAATTAACACTGTTTAAAGGATAGCTATAATATATAAACATCTAAAATAGTTTCATAAAATGAAATTCCTAGAAAGTACACTCAAAGGCATCAGTGGAGATTCCAATAGTCACCACTGGACTCCTCTATTGAGCTCTTTAGAACTCTTTTACAATGACAGCCCTAGTCCTGACTTGAATTATAATGCTGTATAAACACAAGAAAGTGCAATAACTGTAGATCTAATAACTAATAAACTCTAAACTATGTGCTAAAGGAGGTGAATAATGGCATTGTTCCCTAAGTAATAGGTACAAAATAATTTCCATTTCTTGCAAGAAAGCCCAAAGTGAATCTGCAAGTTATAACTTGTGGTTGACAGAATAATGGCTTCCTAAAGATGTCCATATTCAGATCCCTAGAAACTATGATTATGTTACATCATATGTCAAAAGAGATTTTGCAGATGTGATATATTTAACTCCTTGAGATGGGATGTTACCTTGGATTATCCAGGAGGGCCCAATATAATCTCAGGGGTCCTTAAAAGTAGAGAAGCTTTCATAGCTGTGTTCAGAAGATGTGACTCCAACAGAAGGGTCAGAGAGATGCTAGGTTGCCGGCTTTGAAGATGGAGGAAGGGGCCATGAGCCAAGGAGTGAAAGTGTCTTCTAGAAGTAGGAAAAGGCAAGGAAACAGGTCCTCCCTTAGAGCCTCAAGAAGGAATGCAGCCCTACCCACATGTTACCTTTAGCCCAGTGCAACTCATGTCAGACTTCTAACCTACTGAGTTGTAAGATAACACATTTCTGCTATTGGAGTGGTTAAGTCATGACTATATGAAACTAATACAGAACTGTTCATATATATATATATATATATATATATATGAAAGGTTAAGTGACCATCTGACCATCCGACCAGCCAGTAGGTATGATGCACACTGACCACCAGGGGGCAGATGCTCAATGCAGGAGCTGCCGAGCTGCGGTGACTTGGCAGCAGCAGTTCTCCAGTGATGCACCCTGGAACCAGAGAGAAGGGAGCCAGATTCCAGGGAGCGTCACCCGAGAACCACCCTCTCGCAATCTGGGACCCCCTCGGGGGATGTCAGAGAGCCAGTTTTGGCCCAATCCCCACAGGCCAGGTCAAGGGAACCCACCTGCTGGAGGGACCCCGCTCATTCCGAGATACCCTTTGAGCCGTGGCCAGCCTGGGAGGGACGGCGAGAGGTTGGCTCCAGGGTGTGTCCGGACTATCTCGCCTAGTCCTGCCCCCATCAGCTACCTACTAATTAATTTGCTTTCAATGTGCATGAATCTATGCACTGGAGCACTAGTAAATAATAAGTAATGATATTTAGTAAACTGTTCAAATTTACTAAATATGTAATAATTCTGAAAATGGAACAAATAATCATATTTAATTTGCCTTAAAAATAAGAAGGAATCCACAAATAAATAAATTCGTTTAGGACAATAGTTACCACATCGTAGGTACTGTATTCCCTCTAATTTAAACTGGGGTTCACTGTAGATAATACAGAAATTATAAAAGAGCAATTAAGAGAATTCATCCATAGCTAATATTTTCCTGTGTCTTTAAGCCAATGTTCCAGGAATTAATTTCTAATAGCACATGTAGACAGCATCCAAAACTATTCACTATCTTAGCATTTTTTTAATACAGAAAGAAAGTTTATGACGTTAACTCTCCAAAATAGTTTTAAATATAGTGATAAAGCTTCAGGGCTGGAAGACATCTAATAAATCAGCTAATCATTTTAAAGATGAAGAAAGTGATTTCCCCAAGGTTTAGTTTTGGCATAAATATCTTATTTCATGGAGACATTACCTTGATAAGCCATAAATGTACACTAATTTAAATAACTGGTTTCAATTCCCAAGCAACCTTTCTATGTTTTAAAAACCATCAATAAAACACAGCTTCCTTGTCAAATTAAATCTTGAACTACTGAATTCAGATTTGCTATTATAAGACATTAATTATGACAACTATATGAGAAAAAATAATTTCTCCTAGAATCCTAAGCCCTGTGAAGACAACTACAGATACTTAAAAGTCTCTCCCCCCAAAAAAGGCAAACCATGAATACTTTTTGACATATACTTTTTGACATATAGCAAAATTAAAATAGCAATGTCATAAACTCCTAAAACCTGCCTTTATATAACTTCATGCAATCTTTCTTTCCAAATCTGTCACACAGACAGATTCATTTGAGGTACCAACTTTGCAGAGAGTGCTGTGCCAGGTCCCTGGGCATGTGGAGAACAGCACACCATGCCCCTCCCAAGGTACTGCCCACTACTGCTCTTTCCTTGGTTCTGATAACTCCATCTTGGTTCTGCACGGGCTTCTCTTCCTCTCTCACCTGAGAGATTATCCTCAGCCTCTGCTAACTGCTCCCCTAGAGAGGGCTCTCTGCACTCTCAGGTTCATCTATGACCCACATGCTTGAGGATCACCAAATCCAAACCTGCTCCTCAGACTCTTCTCACCAGCTTCTGACCCAGCCCCTTCAAATGTGCCATAGGCCCTCAATCTCCACATGAAAACCTAGCACTGTCCCTCAAATGTGGTCCATATGTTCCTTAAGTCAGTGAATGGTGTCTATATTAGATCCAGTGATCCCTCCTCCAGCTCTTGTCGTGGGCCACTTAGCAGATCCTGTGGCTCCTACCTCCTATAGTTTTGGAATCTGTCTCCTCCTCTCAGCCAGCCCCTGCTCTGTAGTACATGGGCAGCCCATCTCATCAGTTTTTGGTAGTACACTGACCTCTTGGCTCATCTTCTGTCTACACCCGCTCCCCCATCTTACTTAAGAGATATCTCTGGAGTTCTCTCTCCACAAGAAAGGCTATCCTCTCCTTCCCAAAGCTTCCCAGTATCTTTAGTAATTGTAGTACAATGTCCAACCAGCTTAGCACAGCAAACAAGGTGCTTCTCCCCTGACCTATACCAACATCCACCCTTATCAACTGGTTTCTCTCTTCACTTACTCAACAAATACTTATGAAGGACCTACTATGTGCTAGACTCTATGAACACAGTGGACAAAAATAAACACTACCCCTCACTCACAAGCTTTAAAATCTAGTCGAGAAGAATCAAATAATCCAGAATATGATTATAAATACTAGAGGTCTGGCGCACGAAATTCATGTGTGGGTACAGTCCCTAGGCCTGGCCAGTGATCAAGGCCATCTTCCCCAGCTGCCTGCAGCTGACCCCGCCCCATACCGCCACCCACCCCCAGTTCCCTGTTCGCCATCAGGCAAGCAGAGCCTGCTGGCCAGGGAAAGGGACCAAGAGGTGGTCAGTGCACCTTACAGTGACTGGTCCAGCAGTCATTCTGGTCATTCTGCTATTAGGGTCAATTTGCATATTACCCTTTTATTATATAGGAGGATAGAGGCCTAGTGCACAGGTGGGGGCCAGCTGACCTGACCTGAAGGAGGCCCTGGATTGGGGTCCCCGCTGGGGGGAAGGACCACCAGAGCAGGGGCCGTGGCATTTGTAGGCCGGCCCTGCCCCCGATCAGGGAGGGGGGTCCCCACTGGGATGGGGCCGGCCTGGGCGAGGGGCCTGGGGTGGCTTGCAGGCCAGCCGCACCCCCCCCAGCTTTGTCAGGAAGGACGTCTAGAAGATGTCTAGTCTAATTAGCATATTACCCTTTTATTAGTATAGATACTGATTTCACAGAATACTGGTATAGCACCTTGAGAGCATAGAACAGATAGCTCAACCTAGCCTGGGAGATCAGGGAAAGCTTTCCTAACAAAAGAGGAGGAACACTCCAGACAGGAAGCACAGCAGTTACAGGTGTCCTATAGCAGGACCTTAAATAAGGCCAGTAATTATCAGAGCACAAGAGATGAATGAGCACATAGCTGAAGATGATGCTGAGAAGACAAGAAAGGGCCAGATTCTGCAGGTTTTAGACACCTGAGTAAGGATTTGCTCATATCCTATCCTACTGGCAATAGGGAGCATTTGAAAGATTTTAAGCAGAGAAAATATAGGGTTGTTGACAGGATCCAGCTTGTGCTTTGAAAAGGGCAATGTGGCTGTATTGTGGAGTCTGGATTAGGTCATCTCAAGAGTAGGTCATGGGACATCAGCTGGAACAGCCAGGCAAGGGGTGACAGGGATGACGGCTTGAACTCAGATGGTGGCAGGAAAGATGAAAAGAGTAGAAAGACTGGAGAAATATTCCAGAAGCAGAAGCAATAGCACTGAGGACAGACTACTCATGGGAAGTGAAAAAATAAGGTGTCTAGATGGCCACCCAAATCTTGCCTGGGGCATATGATGGCTGGGCAAAGTGCCCAACTAGGGAGGTCTTCATAACCTAGGAATTGGGTCTGAGCATTTCTAAGATGACAATGACTTTAAATCAAATACACGATTTTTATCCCCAAATAACTGATATATTTCTCAACCTTCCAAACATTTTTATAAATCAATATATCTTTTAATTCTGCTCAACTTACTAAAGACCAAACCTTTGCCACTATCATTTTCTCATGCTCTTCATTTACATCAGAACAGTCAAAAAATATTGGCAATAATCTTCTATTTTCACTTAAAGTGTTTCACAAAAAAATGTTATTTTCTATAGTAAGCTACATCCCAAAGAGGCTTTTCAGGAAAGGCTGTCAAAAATATATTATGCCACTCACTTGCAGTTATGTACGATAAGAACAACAAATGGATTTTTAGAGGTGTAACTTCATAGCTATCTTTTCCTTAAAGAAAAATAAGATCTTCCTTAAGTAGGATAAAACACTTTTTAAAAAATGATTTAACCAATGCTAATTCTCTAGAGTAAATAATTTTACAACAGTTTTTTAGGAATCTCAAATAAAATATGACAGCTGATACCAAAAAGATTCTAAAAATTATTAAAAACTAATAAATTCCCTATTTAACTGTTCAAGAAAAACACCATTTGTTGAGTGTTTATCAAGAGCCAAATAAATCATAAACATTTTCTCATTTAATTCTAAATTTTTATGAAGAGATTGTAAAAATAAAGGAAAACCTCTTTCAAAATGGAGTCAGGAGCCATGAAGAAAGAGCTCTCATGCACACACCACTCAGCAGGAAGAAGCTTACTTTACATACCATACAGGAAGAAGGAAGATTTTTCTCCTTGCCCCACAACAACTCAGCCAATGAGAAGCTGCCACAAGCCCAAACTCTCACTCTTCTCCAATAAACTTTTGTTCAGTATCACCCATCCCATCATCCTCCCCTCCTCTATCAAAGCACGCTCCTCCTGTGTTCTCCAGACTTGCCTATGGTTAACTATAGTTTGCTTGTCCCAAATGGCATTTCTTCTATTATACCCAAATAAACTCAATTTTCCTGGCTAAATCATTTACCTTTCTGTCTTCTTAAAATTTAGAAGGGGGAAAGCCAGATAACTTGCCCAATTGAAGAAATCAGTTGTTTTTATTTGGGAGACTTCAAATGCAGACGTCTGGAATTACCTAGTGATTGGCAATACTAATTCTATAAACTTTAAACATACATATTTATTAACAAACAATACTTACTGATACAAGCCTCTTTTTAGGGATATCTATGATAGTTGTTACATTTTTTGAATTACCAGGTTAGCTCAAAGAGTTTTCAAAAGAACCAAAAAGAATCAATCTCATGGCATGACTATATCAATAAAAATCTAGTTCAGTCCCCAAGGAAACAGAGGCTATATTAGACACCATTAATATTTTAATTATTAGCAGTTACTTCACCCATACCATTTCCAAGCAGGATTCCAGTTTTTTCCTACCTTTATTTTAATAACTACAAAGAAGGGAAAATGTTAAAGTAGAAAGTTCATAAATAAATAGAAAGTGCATAGGCTTTAGAATTTGCTAAATTTGGGAGTTCAAATCCTGGATTCACCACTAACTAGTAAAGTTCACCCTAAATAAATTAAATGGCCTCTCAAGGCTTTATGAATGATAACACATGGGTCAATGTTAATGACACAGATTGATCATTCAATAAATTAGTTTTAATAGAATTTCCAAATAATATAACTTCCAAAGAAAGACCTTGCTTGTTGTAAAATCACTACCAAGAATTGAGTGTTTTTCACTATAATTTCTGTTCACTTATAAATATGTATGTGTACATAATTTTTGTTTTATTATATTCAATACTAGAGGCCCGGTGCATGAAATCGTGCACATGTGCAGTCCCTAGGCCTGGCCGGCAATTGAAGCACAAGTGTCTGGCATGGAAAGGCAGGTCCCAGCTGACCTCTGGGCCCTGGGCAGCACCTGGACCCCTAAACCCCTGTGCACCCCCCTGCGGCTGAGTCACGGTGCCCAAGTTCTCATGCAGAGATGCAGTGAGCACAGCCGGACCACACGGGCCGGGCCAGGGCACAGTATGGGCCTCTAGCGGAGCCACAGGGAAGCTGGGTGGTTATGGTGCACTCTCCTGGTGGCCTTGCAGAGCGGCTCCTGTGTGAACAGCATGGAAGCTCAGTGGGTAGGGTGCACTCTTCCGGCTGGCCTCGCAGACCGGCACCTGCATGAACCCATGGGGAGCCCGACCAGCCCCTGTGGTCCAAGCAGCTGTGGCCTGGCTCACCTGGAACACACCGCTCGGGTGCAGGGTGGGCTCCTCGCGGGCACCCGGCACCTGAGCATGGGGACTTCCCCAGCGTGTGAGCCCTGGTGTCCCAGGGGAGAGTAGCAGGGGGAGTGAGAGCGACTCGGCGGTCCCCAGTAGCTGGCGAGAGGTCACAGCCCCATGTCATAGCGAGTGGTCAAACTCCCAGTCTCCCAGTCGAATGACTGCCCAAAGGGACAATTTGCATATTAGGCTTTTATTATATAGGATATAAGATAAATTATTAGATCTCTTTTGTTTTGCAAGTAGCCTACAGAAAAGATCAAACAATTCCCAGGAACTATAGGAAGAAAATCCCCACTTTAATACTAGGACAACAGGCAATTTAGAGAATAGTTCCCTTTATCCCACTAAAAGTGGTAAAAATATAAATTACCTCAAACCCCTCACCCCCAATAATTCAATTTGCATTTCAACTAGCAGCTTGTAGCATCTGTATACACAAGCCAAATCTCATCCTTCTTCTAAACATTGAGCTATCTATGTTCTACACCTGGGAAAATAACAACAATATCAGATTTAGAGAAGAATAAACCACAGGATGAAACATTTGAAAATGAATCACTAACTATAAAACAAGTCTGGCAATGGAAGGACAACAGCAAAAAGTTACTGTCCATTAAAATGAAAAACTATATTTTTAAAAATGTAGTTGGCTGTAATGAAACTATAATAAATTGCTAAAAAGAATCTTTTGGAGACTGAACATTTTTAATGGTTGGTCTAATTCTGCTTTTCTTTTTGTGGAGTCAATGCTTCAACCATGGGATAAGAGGATCTAAAACAATTTACATTAGTGGGAAAATATAGCTGCAAGGAAGAAACAACAACATAATAAATCACAACCTTTCTCTCAGAAGAAAATAAATGTGTTGTTTTTAAAAACAAAAAACAAACAAAACAAAACAAAAAAAACTGCTGTTAGGGCCAGGTACAGTCCAAATTTATTTCTGGAATTCCAGTGTTGCATAACTGAAGTATATTTCAATGGAGCTGAACATCAAGTTATATAATTATCAATTACCATATTCTATTTTGTTTGTTTGTTTTTTTAAGTAAAGAACAAGATAGGACTGGGGTGACAGTAAGAGAAGAAAATAATTTAAAGTAGCATATTTTTCTTAGAGTTAAAAACAATTTTTATTTTAAAAATCATTTAGGTGAAAGGCCACAAATTTTCAATATTTTGTCCCAAGACTAAGCAATATAAAATGATCTTTAAAAACCTAAATTCTGCCTAGCTGGTGTTGCTCAGTGGTTGAGTGTCAACCCAGGAACCAAGAGGTTGCCAGATCAACAAGCTTGGATTGTGGGTTCAACTCCCAGTAGGGGCCAGGCAGGGGGCAGCCAATGGATGTTTCTCTCTCATCAATGTTTCTGTCTCTCTATCGCTCTCCCTTCCTCTCTCTCTAAAAATCAATGAAAACGTATTTAAAAATAATAATAAAAATAAAATAAAATAAAAACCTAAATCCTTTTTTAGTAATTTTTTCAAGGTATTTTTAGATTTTTCTTTTATTAGAAATTTAAACCTTACTCAACAATCACTTAAGGTACTTTAAAAGATCATTAAAGAAAAATTATCAATTTATATTCTTTCTTCCCATGGAGAACAGCACAAATGTTGAACATTCATTTTACAGAAAGTTTAAAAACAGTTATTCTCTTGTGTAGCAATAATCAGAAAATATATGGAATATATATTCCAGGCAATCAGCATCTGCATTTTTCATTTAAATTTAAAGCATCAGAGTATTAGTTGAATATTCCAAAGCTGTATTAGTAACCATAATAAGTGCTATTCATCTTAAAGCAAATGTATAATCCCTAAAACATGACTTTAATAGAAGAGTACAAGTGCTATATTACAAGAGTAAACCAACCTGGGAAAAGCTAAGGGAAGAATTATAAATTAACTAAGTGGGATTTCCTATTTTCTTGTTCACAGGAAAAGTTTACAAATCAAAAGTTGTTTTACTTAAAGCTTTTTTAAAAAGCAACTAAATGAGATAAGAACTTCAAACTTTTTCTTGATGAATATAAGGGTGGGGCAAAAGTAGGTTTATAGTTAGTTATTCATATGGAAAATAATACAAGAATAAACTGTTTTGCGTTCTCACAACTATAAACCTACTTTTGCCCCACCTTATATTTGAAAATCTTTGATTACATTGATAAAGTCAACAGAATATGCAGCGCACTGTTGATAAATAATACTACTATTATAGACTAAAATTAATAAAACTAAGACAACTAAGGCCACCTAATAAAAGTTTCATTTAAAAGCTGTTTCTTATGAACTAAAGCTGGAAATGGTGGTGATAATTACCATGACTCAGAGGAGCTGCCCCATCCCTGGGCTTTCCTTCTTCAGCTGGCTCCTAGAACACAGGAAATGTGGTTTAGACCATATTTTTGGATAACTGTTTGAAACACTGAAAACTAACTTTTCTGTTTGCAGGAAGCCAATCCATGAAAAGCACTGTAATGAAGGGGACAATATATCAAGAGTCAGTGCCCTCCAGGTGGGTGTACCAATCCTAGGAAAGGCATACCACAATCCATTCTGACACAGGAGGAATCCTTTATTACTGTTGCAGGGAGGAAAATTAATTTTTCCTCCTGCCCTTTAAGTTCTTCTGGCTGACCTAATAGTCAAATTAATATGAGACAGATTAATAGGAGAAAATGAGCAAATTTATTACGTATTTACATATGGGGGTTTCATAAAAATAGGAGACCCAAGGACAGATAGGCAGGGAAGGCTTATATGCCATCTTGAGCTAAGGAGAAAGGGGTACAGGGATTGTGGTTTGGCATTTCAAAGGACAGGATGGCAATTCACAGGGAGGTGGAAAAGAAAATGTTTGGTAAATAGATATTTGCTGGACCGTCTTTAATAATAAACATAGAGAGGATTTTGTTCAAAGGGGCCTTGCTAGATTCCTCCCTATCGTACCAGTTTATATTAAACTACTAGAGGCCCGGTGCATGAAAATTCATGCACTGGAGGGGTGTGCCTCAGCCTGGCCTGCCCCCTCTCACAGTCCGGGAGCCCTCAGGGGCGGGAGGTGACCCAGCAATCAGGGGAAGGTGACGCCCCCATCACACCTCTGCTGCTGCCACTGCCGGCAGCACAAGCCTCGGCCGGCCCTGGTTACCTGCGCCTTGGATGGCCCTGGGTGGCTAGGCAGCCACCATCCAAGGCTTGCCTGTGCCTTGGGCCGGCCCTGGGCAGCTGGGGGGCTGGGGGACTCTGGAGGCATGTGCCTAGCAGGGCTGAGGGGGACTGAGTGCCGCCATCTTGTGATTGTGGGTGCCACTATCTTTGAGGGTGGGGCAGTCAATTAGCATATTCCCTCCTTATTGCCTGTGGGCACCGCCATCTTTGCAACAGCATGAGGGTCAATTAGCATATTCCCTCTTTATTAGATAGGATAGTTACCTATGAAAATAGCTCCCTTCCTGGAGCAGACCCTCTATCTAAATTTTGAGGGCAGTTAAAGGGAAGGTCAAAGGTTTTGCCTGAATCTTCTTGTTTCTTGAAAATAACCAGGCATATTTTGGGGTGGAAAACTCTGTTACCTGACAGTTCACATTTACCAGAGCAACTCCCTAATGAGATCCCTGGATCTGATAGTCACACAAGAGGAAGCTGACAGGAGAGGGATGTCCCACACCAGAGCCAAGTCCTCCTTCCTTCCTTTGATTTTAGCCTAGGCTCAGTTAAGAAAACATTCCCTAATTTTAGCCAAACTGACCTTCACAAATGGACAAATGACTTCAAAGATTTCTGGGAAGAAAATACAGACCAAACATGAAGGACAATAGAAGCAATCAATCAGAAGACAGCAGGCCTTCTCTCCATGGAGAAGCACTCGCCAGGCACACTCAGCAATCTAAAGGAAAGCTGACCATTTAGCAAAGACTGAGGGAATCACTTCTAGTCTGCAAGATGCAGCAGCAAAGAGCATGTGTTACTGGGTATCTGACAGGTGTTTTATTTACATAACTAGAGGTCCAGTGCACGATGCGTGCACCTGTGGGGTCCCTCAGCCTGGCCTGCGGGGATTGGGCTGAAATCAACATCCCCTGAGGGGTCCCGGATTGCAAGAGGGCACAGGCCAGGCTGAAGGACCCCACCGGTACACAATCGGGGCTGGGGAGGAACCACGGGAGGGCTCTAGGGCACGTCCAGCCTGTCTCGCCCAACCTGATTGGCCAGACCCCAGCAGCAAGGTAACCTTCCAGTCGGAGTGTCTGCCCCCTGGTGGTCAGTGGGCATCACAGAGACTGGTCGAATGGTCGACCTATCAGTCGGACACTCAGCATATTAGGCTCTTATTATATAGGATTTTGTGGCCATAAACAATGTATGCCCCTTATAAAATTCATAATAATTGTACACTTCTAATTAGGGAACA
The DNA here is from genome assembly GCF_000147115.1 of Myotis lucifugus. Taxonomy (NCBI): domain Eukaryota; kingdom Metazoa; phylum Chordata; class Mammalia; order Chiroptera; family Vespertilionidae; genus Myotis; species Myotis lucifugus. The sequence continues at coordinate 2,605,666 of NW_005871106.1, forward strand.
GTTTCCCAATTTAAACATCTTCCAAATGCAGGGTTTTGGTGGGCTTTGAACTTACTTTTGGAAGCATGAATATGTAATACTTTTCTTTAGTTCCCAGGAAAAACTAATTGTTAACAGAGAAGGTAAAAATTCAGCAGCTGAAATCTAAAAAATAAACCTTTGTATTATTGATGGCTGACACTGAGAAATGAGTGTCATGATTTAATAATTTTGGCCAATAATCATCTCTTCAGTTTATTCTTCTATCTTTGGGACATGTCTTTAAAAAAATACATATTTTTATTGATTTCAGAGAGGAAGGGAGAGGGAGAGAGAGAGAAACATCAATGATGAGAGATAATCATTGATTGGCTGCCTCCTGCACACTCCTACTGGGCATGTGCCCTTGGCTGCAATCAAACCTGAGACCCTTCAGTCCGCAGGCCGACTGCTCTATCCACTGAGCCAAACCAGCTAAGGCTGGGACATGTCTTTTTAAACTATAACTAGGGTGGACTGACCTTCCCAGTTTGCTTAGAACTATCCTGGTCACAATTCTGAAGTCTCATACCTAGGGACCGCTCAATTCTAGACAAACCAGGATGGTCAGTCATCTTAGCTATGATACCCATTAAAACCAAACCTAAAAATAGTAACCTCTGATAATAGTAACACAAAGCTTTGAATCAGGTTTTTGAAAAAGAATCATGAATATTAATATTTTGGTTAGAGTAAACTCATTTTTAAATGTTGAAATAAGCTCTAGCTGGTTTGGCTCAATGGATAGAGCATTGGCCTGCAGACTGAAGGACAACAGGATTCAGTTCTGGTCAAGAGCATATGTCCGGGTTGAGGGCTCGATCCCCAGTAGGGAGTATGCAGGAGGCAGCCAATCAATGATTCTCTCTCATCAATGGTGTTTCTCTCTCTCTCTCTCCCTCTCCCTTCCTCTCTGAAATCAATAAAAATGTATTTTAAAAAATAAAAATAAATGTTGAAATAAGTACTAGTAATTTCATTTTTATATTATGCTTTTTTAGTTTCTTTTTTAGTCTATGGCTTTAAGGTACAAAATGCAATTTGTTTAGTAGTATATTATATAATTTTCAAATAAGCAAATAAACCACATATATCAAGATATGCGATTAAAGTTTCTTTACTGATAGGTAAAGCAAACCAACAAGTTTGAAACTGACTGCATCAGGCTGCCATTTGCCCATATAGCCACATATAACTGTGTGTGATCTATTCTTGAGGTGCCTTAGCTTACTATCTTTCCATACATATAATTTATTTTAGTTTTTGAGTTCATATGGTTAATGGTAAAAATGTATATAGAAACAAATAGTACAGTGAAAACTTGCCTACCTGTCCTCCCCCATCTGGCCAACTCATAATACCTCCACCCAGCAATCACTGGTATTAGATTCTAACATATCCTTGAGAAATTTTCTTTATGAAAATACAAATAAACATTAATATATATTCTTATTTTCTTGTTCTTTTGCACAGAAGGTATCACATCATAATACTGTTTCCTAGATCTCTTTTCACTTAGAATGCCTTAAAGATCATTATCCTGTTATAAAGAGCATTCTTTTTTTCATAGCTATACAGCATTATCCTGATTGGATATTTCATGATTTATTTATCTGGTTCCATATTTACAGATGCTCAGGTAGTTTCCTATCTTTTTTCCACTCATAGAAAGCTGCAATGAGAAACTAGTACAGATGTCAGTGTGCATATGCGCAAGGATGTCTAGGGAGTGGTCTCTCAGACGCGGAGACTTGCGTTATCCTGCTGGTAAGTGCCACCAAGTCTAGCTCCACACGAGCTGCTCCGTCGACAGTCCCACAAGCCTCAGATCAGGGCCTGTTTTCCCACTGCCTGGCCGAGAGGGGGTGTTATCAAATGTTTGGATTTTTGCCAAGATGACAAGTGAAAAATGGTATCTCATTATAGTTTTAATTTGTACTTGTTTCACTAGGAGGAAGTTGAAGATCACTTTGTATATTTAAAAGCCATTTGTATTTCCCTTTCTGTGGAATAGCTCTTTACATGCTTGGTCCATTTTTCTGTTGGAATGATTATTCATCTTTTGCTCTTAATAAATCAGAAATATTATTATTTTCTCTACATTATGAGATGCATTATTTATTTTTTCCAGTTTGTCATTTCTCTGTTTCACTTACGTTATGGTATTTTTTAATATGCAGAGATTTTTGTTGTTGTTTTTTAAGAAATGAAACTATACAACCTCTCTTTTATGGCTTCTAGATTTGGGTAATAGTTAAAAAATCCTTCTCAATTCCCAGATAATAAACCTCCTTTGTTTATGTCTATTACACTTATAGCTTATTTCTTACATGTAAATCTTTGATGAATCTAAATTTGTACTAGGGCGTGGTGTAAAGCCACAATATTTTTGCCCAGGTGACCATTCAGTTGTCCCAAGACCACTTACTGAATAGTCCTTCTCCTCCCCATCAGTCTAGCTGTGTGGATTACACATTAAACTCCATGTGCATTTGCTCCTACTTCTGGCTTGTCTCTTCACTTGTTTAGTTCGTTTATTCCAGTACCAGTGCCTTTACTTCTGTGAGCCTCAGTTTCCTAATCTGTCTTGGAGATAATAATAACTTATTCACTGGATCATTTTAGATTTAGAGATCCACAGACATGGCACATGGCAGACTCTCGGCAGTAGCTATTACAGCTATTTTGCCAAATTCAAATTGCTAAGAATGTACACTGTCCTAATTATTTAGTCTGCCTACTTGTATTTACCGCCTGAAGAAACATATCTCAAATGAACAAAATCACTGATGAGAGAAGAATTCTGAGAGAAAAGTCAAGAAAAATCTTAAAATTCTAACTGAATTAATTACCTATTTTAAAACATTTGTTAAATGTTTTAATAGGCCAGGAACTGTGCTGGGTTTTAAGGGTGCACATAAAATTCAATTTCCAGTGTGTGTGCACTGACTAGCCATCATTTGGCAGGAGGCTAGCATATGCTGAGTGGCTAAAAGAGGACAAAATGAAGACTGGATTTACTCTGCTGTTGCCAGCTCCTTATCACATTCTCACCCCATGATGGTGGTAACAGTGAGCTTCCTGTTCTCCCTGTCCTGCTCTGGGCTCACCTTTGCCTTCCTGCCTCAGCGCCTCTCCCTGAGCACAGCCCTCACTGCTGCTCTTCTGAAGTTCCATCTCACCCACTGTCTGTTTCAGTCACCCCTTTCCACCATCCAGGCCACTCTCAGCTTCACAAACATGACAACCAGGGCATCACTATCTCCCTCCACAAGTTGCAAATTTGCACAACCAAAGTCCCATGGTGCAGCTTCATCTGAATGCCCTACAAGCTCATGAATCTCAGTAATTTGCAAAATTAATTCATCATTTATACCCAAAGCTTCTTCTCATTTCCATTAAAAGTTCCCTGAGGTCACTCTGCAGCTTCTTTCACCCACACTTCCTCCCCCACTAGCTCAATCCCCTGTGGTGGGCTGGCTTCTCAGATGACCCCTAATGAATTATGCCCTTGCAGAACTTCCTCCTCCCCTAAGTGGGGGTGAAACCTAACACTTGCTTCTAGAGCACAGAATACAGCAAAGGGAATGGCATAGTCACTCCCTCGATTGCATTGCATCATATGACTCCACCTCAGCTGACTAGAACAAGAGGGTCTCCTGCTGGCCTGAAAAAGTAGGCTGCCATGTGTGAGAGGACCATGTGGAGAGGAACTGCAGGGCCTCTCAGAGCCATTAGTGTTCCCTGCTTGAAATCAACAAGAAAGCAGAAACCTCAGTCCTACATCTGAGGCACATAATTTGGCCAACAACCACATGAGCTTGGAAGAGGCCACTGAGCTCCAAAAGTAAGTCAGCCAGGCCAATACTTCAACTAGACCCTTTGAGACCCTGAGCAGAGAATTTATTTAAGCCATGCCTGGACATCCAGCCTACATAAATGTGAGGTAATAATAATGAGTGGTTGAAGCTGCTAAGTTTGTCGTAATGTGTTATGCAGCAATACAAAATTACTACATACCTATTGAGCCTTTAGGAGTCAGCTCAGAAAGCTTTCTTTAATCCCACTTCTTCCCCCCCAAGCTAGTTGGGTAACCTGCTGAAGCCTGGAAACATCCTACACACATGTCTATTATTGAGCCCATTACATTGCACTACCATCATCTGTCTTCTGCAGTCTCCTGCTTTGATGAGCTTACTGAAGGCAGACAGTGTCTTAATGTTTTATCCCTAAAACACAGCCTAACACCTACTCTAGCTTAATAAATATCTGCTGAATGAAGGCATGAATGCAAGGTCCAGAATAGTATGTTCTGCCTGGCAGATTTCACATTCAAAATTACTGTGGATATCTTTGTGCAATTAGCAAGGTAGCATCCTGATAAAACATACTTCAGCATGCATGCGAACCACCTGGGAATCTTGTTAAAATGCAGATCTTTATTCAGTAGGTCTGGAGCAGGGGCCTAAGATTATGAGTTTCCAACAAGCCCCCAGCTGATGATACTACTGAAAGTCTGTGGGCCACAGGATGAGCTCCATGGCCATCATTTACCAGGCAGGGGGTTGGACATCAGAAAGCAGTAACCCAATCCTATCCACCTCTCTTCTAATGTGTGGGGAAGCATGGGACTTGGTTGGAAAGTCTGTAAGGATTCATCGAAAGTTCAGGGGTCTCTGGGGGAACCTGGTCGAAGGCAGCAACCCTTACTTTGACTTTTTCAAACAAGTCCAAGTCCCCAGGTGTTTTGTTGGAATTTTTATGTTTAGTCTTTAAGACCTGACCTTGTAGAAGCATGTGTTTTCTCAAGGATGTTTATTCTGTTGATACTATTTAATAGTTAATTTTAGTTCAAGTTGTTGTTATAATGAAAGCCTAAGAAGGCAGGCAAACAAGGCTACTTGGTGGCTATAGCCAAATAGTCCCTTAGCCTTTCTTTCATAGAAACTCATGTCAGAGTAATTATTCATCCAACATTCAGGGTCTGCTGGTCAGTCCCAGCAAAGTGGCTCCCCATGTGAGGAGCCAGGAACGCAAAGAAATGCGGCAGAACCCTCAAAAAGGAAGAGGAAAAAAACAAAAGTAACTGCGCAGTAAGTAATTGGAGCCCACTTGGGATTTCCAAGTTCGAGGGAATTCTTTCTCAGCTAAGGTTTCATAATAGGACAACAGTTGTCCACAGAACAGCAACAAAATATCACAGTGCTGAAACAGTTATTAAAAGCAAATGGTGCCTCTGTTACAAAAGAACAACTAAAAAGCTTATTAAAAATTGTTATAATTTATAATCTTTGGTTCCCTGATGCTGGAACACTAGACCTTAATCTCTAGGAACAAGTGGGCAAAAATTTAAAAAGAAATCAGGCCCATGTACTGGTGAAAGAACAATTAGAGTTGGGGTACATAGAACCTTCTAATAGCCCCTGGAATTCTCCTATTTTTGTAATTCCCCCAAAATTTAAAAAGTGGAGGCTTTTACATGATTTAAGAGCCATTAATACTAATATTCAACCCATGGGGGCTCTCCAGCCTGGACTTCCCTCCCTGGCCATAATCCCACAAAAATGGCCTATCATTATTAAACTGATAAGAACAGATACTACACTTGATCTTAGCCAAAAGGCCAAGAAGCAATATTATTATAATAGATTTAAAAAACTGTTTCTATACCATTCCTTTGACTACCCAAGATCAGGAAAAATTTGCATTCACTCTCCCCTCAATTAACAATGAGGAACCTGCTCAAAGATATCACTGGAAAGTCCCGGCACTATGCATGCAAAATGATGAACTGAATCAGATCTAATTTTCTATGATAGCTCTGTACCCCAATTTCATCCCTCTTTACCCATGATATACATGGGAAATTTACATAATTCAAAACAATGTGAGTCTCTTCTCATAAAGGTTCTACTGAAAAAACTGAAATGGCAACAAAATAGTATTCAAGAGTTGATTATGTGAGTACCACAGTTACTGAAGCATTTTTATAATCACTATATCATTCAAATATGAAAAGAAACATATAATATGCTGTCTGTCACTCAGTTACTAGATTAGGATGTTTGGCTCACACTTCTTTATTTGCTATTGAAATTCTGCCTAGATAGAAAAAAAAATATTCCTCACAAAAATAAATTACCGCTCACTTCAGAGTTAAATTACCCAAGTTCTTTATGTCCATATATTTTTAGATATATCAAGGTTATAGATATATACACCAAATATCATAATTTTATGCTTCAGAATAAATTTACATTTCTCTTATGATATACTAACCTAACTTTTGAACAATTTTGCAAATAAGGAAGGATTTAATATCATACAACAAAGCAGAAAAATGCTGAATTTGGGTGGGGTAACCTAAGGCCAAATCCCCACTCTACCCATAATGCACTATATTTTCTCTGGATCTGATAAACAAATGACATATGTTCTCTGGACCTGATTTCTCTTGTCTGTAAAATAAATGTTCTCCAAAGCTCCTACTATCTTTAACATTCTTTGCTTCTGTCTGAGCTAATTATTTCATAAGTGTAATACATTAACACTGCTATTAATAGAGAGTTAATTTTTTTAAAAACAAAAGAAAAAACTGGCAGTTTACCTAATCCTCCCAGACAGAACACTTAAGAAAATCAATATGAATTGAAAAAATAAAACCATTAATATGATTTCTCAGGCTTCAAACTTTAGTTCTGAAAACTGAAAATAAAGTTTTACGGGGATAAACAAATAGTGCTCTGAAAAACAGGAGTGATTTAAGGAACATAAAGTAAGTCTCTGCTGTGGTGTATTTCCATTTGTCAATTTTAAACCCATCCTATTGGAAGAGAGGATTTGAAATGAGAAAATCAGGAAGATGGCCCTGGAGGCTTCATGTGCTTTTACTATAAGTAACAGCGATCTTTTCTAATTAATCAGTGTCCACATTTCCCTGAGTGTGAATCCAATCAAGGAAGCAAAACACAACGTTTCACCCACTGATTTGTGTTTGGCAGTTTCAAGTCACCCCCTTGGGATGTCAGATCTAGCCCCTCATTCACACACTGTCAGACAGAGTCCCTGGCAAAGAAGGACTTGGGAGCACCCTGCTGTTCCATAGACAGTGCTATCTATGGTTTCATGAACTATAGAAAACACTGAAATCCTATGTAATAATTCCAGTAATAAACTACTTTTGAATTTCACCTCCTGTTTCAAGTCCACTTTTCAAATTCTCTTTTGGTGTGATCCAATGTGAGATACTAACTGAAAGTAAAGGAAATTAACCTTTCAGATAAAAATTGAGGGGAGGATTACTTTCCATTGCCCTCCTAGAATTCAGATGCAGACAGGGAGAAGGAAATGCTCTCATTTTGTTCAAACACTCAATAGCATAGCTACTATCTCTGAATGAAATCTCTGCATAGTGTTTTTATTAATCTGGTTTTTCATTTATTTTCTTTATTTTCTGATGCTCAGACATTTTGGGAGCTTGTGGACAGGGGAGGGATTGTTCCTCCCAGAGAGAGCTAATTCCTAGAGATAGCAAACAACTTGCCTGTGTTTCTTCCCCTTGATATGCAAATCAGCGAATCCTGAGTCCATAAGGGACTTGCTCTTTTTTATCAGGCCTTTGCAGTCTGGGACACTATCCTCCTAAATCACCCCCAGCACAACAGCTCCTATAGCTAAAGACCAAGGGAAATACTCAAATCAAACAATCTTAACCTGTTACCCTCCCTCACCCATTCCTTCCTTTAAAAAACACAATAAAGGCTTCTTTTTTTTAGATTTTTTTTCCTTTATTGATTAAGGTATTACAAATGTGTCCTTATCCTCCCAATTTCCCCCCATCCCCCCACTCATACCCTCACCTTTCACCCCCACCACCCGTGTCTGTATCCATTGGTTATGCTTATATGTATGCTTACAAGTCCTTTGGTTGATCTCTCCCCCTTAGCCCCTGCCTTCCCTCTGAAGTTTGAGAATCTGATGGATGCTTCTCTGTCTCTAGATCTATTTTTGTTCATTGGTTTATGTTGTTCTTTATAATCCACAAGTGAGTGAGATCATGTGATATTTATCTTTCTCTGACTGACTTATTTCACTTAGCATAATGCTCTCCAGCTCCATCCATGCTGCTGCAAATGGCATAAAAATATTAGAGGAATCCAAAGGCAACAAAATCTCAGACAAATGCCGAAGGAATTTCTTAACCGATACCACTCCTAGAGCAATGGAAACTAAAGGGAAAATAAACAAATAGGACTACATCAAAATAAAAAGCTTCTGCACAGCAAAAGAAACCATCAACAAAACAACAAGAAAGCCCACTGCATGGGAGAACATATTTGTCAATGTTATCACTGATAAGGGTTTAATCTCCAGCATTTATAGGGAACTCATACAACTTAACAAAAGGAAGACAAACAACCCAATAAAAAAAAATGGGCAAAGGACCTCAATAGATACTTTTCAAAAGAAGACATAAGGAAGGCCAAGAGACATATGAAAACATGCTCAAAGTCACTAATCATCCGAGAGATGCAAATCAAAACAACAATGAGGTACCATCTCACACCTGTCAGAATGGCTATCATCGACAAATCAACAAATGACAAATGCTGGAGAGGATGTGGAGAAAAAGGAACCCTCGTGCACTACTGGTGGGGTTGCAGACTGGTGCAGCCATTGTGGAGAACAGTATGGAGTTTCCTCAAAAAAACTAAAAATGGAACTTCCATTTGACCCAGTGATCCCACTTCTAGGAATATATCCCAAGAAACCAGAAACATCAATCAGAAAGGATATACGCACCCCTATGTTCATAGCACAATTTACAATAGCTAAGATTTGGAATCAGCCTAAGTGTCCATCAGCAGATGAGTGGATTAAAAAACTTTGGCACATCTACACAATGGAATACTATGCTGCTATAAAAAGGAACAATAAAGGCTTTTTGCCTACATTTGCCTCTCACTCCTCCTGCCTCCTGACCAATGTTGGTCCTTCCCTATATGGTCCTGCAAAGTGTGATGTGCCCCTCCTCTTGGGAAATGTGAGTAACAAACTCTTTTCAATAGCAGTTGTCTCTTGATCTGCTAGCCTCACTATAACTGAACAAATACAAAATTCCAGATATATTTTGAAATAATAACTGCTAATTATACAAAATAACAAAGGGAAAGATATCTAAAATAGCTTTATAAACATCTTTCCATGATCCCTCCATATATAAAAGAATTGCATTGGCTGATGCAAACTATTATCAGTCATGTGTAGGGCAACAAAATGATAAAAAGTTTAGAACTACTGAAAATAAGAAACAAAAATAATCCCACCCTAAACATGTTCTCAGTATCTATTTGAGGTTATTACAAAATATATTTCATTACACTATGCCCAAGTTGAAGGCAACCATGGCCCATCTTATTAGCGTACCAAGTCCAACAGTCACAATATCAAGTATAATTTCCTCTGTTCTGCCTTCAAGACCCATCTAAGCTTGGCCACCCAAGTCCAGTCTAGTCATCTTACTATCTCTTATGTACCACCGCTTAGACTTATTAAAATAGAAAGACCCTTAAACATCTTCTAGCCTGGCCGGTGTTGCATGGTGGTTGAGTATCGACCTATGAACCAGGAGGTCATGATTCGATTTCTGGTCAGGGCACATGCCTGAGTTATGAATTGATCCCTAGTTAGGGGGCATGTAGGAGGCAGCTGATTAATCTATGATTCTCTCTCATGATTGATGTTTCTATCACTCTCTTCCTCTCCCTTTCTCTCTGAAATCAATTTAAAGATATATATTTTAAAAATATTCTAGAATAAGACTTTTGTTCTACAGATAAAAAATCTGAGCCCCAGTCTGGTGAAGGACTTGCCCTTGGTCACAGAACTAATTATCACCAGAGCCAAAGACTGAAATGCAAATATTCTGATGTCTCTAGCCCAACCATCAGTTTAGAAAACTTGCAAGAGCAACATCTGTTCAGTAGGACAAGTCATTATAATGTCATACATCACATATGTGACATTTGCTTTCAACCCCATACCTTTGCTCATGCTGCCTCCTTGGCCCAGATGATCCCTACTATAACCCTTCAACTTTCTTAGCTCTCAAGGTTACTTAGTTGCCTACAGAGAGCACGGGGATGTTAAAATGCAAATAAATTGTATTCTCTCATATTACATTTTTACCAAGTTAGATTTAAGGGGCACTTTTTAGAACAGAATTAAATATGTGTTAGATAAACATTTTTATTTATTAAATAAATTAAATAAGGCATTAAACGTGTACATCTTACATACTCTTCATCCTTCAAGGTCAGACACAAGCCCCAATAAGCCCACTTTTTCCTGAAGGCTGAATGTGCCTTAAGAGCACTATGTGCATAAGTACTTAGTTGTATTGCATTACTCTAGATAAGCTCCTGCTCTTTTATTCAGCAATGCTAAATCCTTTAGGCAAAATATAATGTCTTATATTTCTATTTCTCAAAGCTCATAATTCACTAATTAGGCATAGATTCAAAGAGGTTCAGATGGAGAAGAAGAATGTTTGTGTGTGTGTGTGTGTGTGTGTGTGTGTGTGTGTGTATATAATTAAAGACCACATATTTTATACTTGTATAGTCAAATAAAATTTCCTTTTTTATTTGGGAAACTTGCATTTTAGGAAATCTGAAATTTTATGGCCTGAATTTACTTTGGGGTTTTATGACCAGAACACTCACATACACAGAAAACATCTATGAAATTTCCTTGGAAAAAAAAATACCAAAAAGCTTAGTTTCCCCGTTATCACATGTCTACACTTCCCTGGTCAATTTTAAAGGTGGAAGGTGGAAAAAGCAAGCAAATGGCACCAAAGTAACACCTGGGTTTGGGTGGGTGTTGTGAAAAAAACATATGTTACAGAGTCTAAAAGGAGCAGGGAAACACTTCTCTTCAACACTGCAGCAGCGCCATGGAGACCAGTGCGCTAAACAGATGTTTATCCACACAGTAGATTTTAGAAAACAAAGATGTAAGATATCTTCAGGAAAAGAGGTATCCTTGCAGATGCTGTCACAGAAAGTATAAATTGAGGTTATGTCTTTGAAGGATGATATGAAAGGCTTATCAAAATTTTAAATGCACATACTCTTCAGTACAATTCTAGTGGTAAGATTTTTATCTGTGAATCAACTACAAAAATATGCCAGATATATGAAGGAACATTAGTTGTAACATTGTATATAACAACAAAAATTAAAATAACCTAAATGTTTACAGTAGGGTACTCTTAAATAAATTATGATACATTCACAGAATGAAATACTGTGCACCATTGAAAACAATGACAAGATACACATGCTTAAGTGAAATAAAGCAAGATACAGAACAAGAAGTAGAGTGTGAACCCATTTGTATATGTGTATACATGTATGTACTATGTATGTATGAATATGTACATAAAGGGTTTAGAATGTTTTTAGCTTTCTTTTTTTTGTTTTTAATTCCTGTTTAGATACACAAGAAAATATAAACAGTGGTCACACCTTTAGGGAAAGACTTAGGGGTTAGTATGTGTGTTAGTAGGTACAAAGAATTTGCATTCTTATTTTAATCCTTGTCTGTACTATTTGATTTTTTAACTATGTGCCTATATATTGAAAGATATAAATATTTTTGAAATTCAATGAATACAGAGAAAATATTTAGTCTAGGAATACATCATTGATAGATATTACTATCAGCATCTAAAAATTATTTGATACCTAAGATATTAAGTTATTGTCTCAAAAACAGATGTCTAGAAAGCATCCCTCTTTTCATTAGTTTGATGTTTTATTTCATCTTCCATGCTATTTTGCTTGGTTGACTGAAAATGTCAGTTGTAAAATTATAAGGTTAACAGAGAAAGTCAAGGATGTTACTGACATTTCAATCAAAAGTCAAACATAATTATAGTGATAGAACTCAAACAGGATTGAACCCCTTTCCTTCCATAGTGAATGCAGCCACAGATGTGAACCTGCTTACTGTATTAAACTATTAAATTTACCTAAAGAAAATTGACACTATAACTGGCAATGGGCCCCAAACTGACAGTACAATGCAGAATTCATCCTAAATGTGTGTCTTTTCAATGATCCTATAAAATAATTATATGTTCCAAACACCTCAAAACTCAAATTAGTAACATGATCCTTTGAAATGTCATTTCCTTGCTATTGATCAAAGAAGTCCATTTGCATGAAGATGCCATTAAATGCCAGGAACATCATTCAACAGATAGTTTTAGAAATCTAGCTACACAAAGCACCACATTAAAACAGCACCTATTTAAATGTTGAGCAGTTTTGGAGTTTAAAAAAGGGAAAATCCCAAAATGGGATGGAAACAATGGTAAAAGCATTAGCATTAAGTCAGAGCTGAGTTGGGCTCTAAGAGAAAACTGGAATTTGTGCCAATACAGAAGAGACAGAAGGTTAAATATTCATGTTGTAGGGGGGCAAGATAACTGAAGTGCTGAGAAGGGGCAGTAGTAATTTAAAGAGAAATCATACTAAGAAAAAGTAGAAAATATGTTGGATAGGAGAGGTGGCTTCAAATATTAAATTTAAACAATTAATAAACATCCAGCAGCCATTATCAATTATAACTACAGCTCTATTAGTAGGTAAGACATATGTAGCTATTTCCCTAGGACAGTGTTTCTCAAACATGAACATGTATCAGAATTACTTGGAGGGCTTGGTAAACTATAAACTACTAAGCCCCACCCCCGGAGTATTTGATTCACAGGGTATGGAGTGAGGGACAGAGATTTGCATTTCTAACAAGTCCCCAGGTGATGCTGTTGCAGCCAGTCTGGAGACCATAGTGATGCTGGAGAATCACTATCTAAAAATAACTTGGAATACATCAAATACCCTGTCTCCTCAGAGGGCATGACACAGCAAACCAAAAATACTGAGAAGAATGGCATACTCACAAGCTTGAGACAGGTGTTGGCCTTCCCAAGTCTGGTCCAAGCAACCTTGATACACTTGGAGCACTCAACTCTCATGGACCTGGTCTATGAGATGAAACTAATCTGGACCTTAAGGGGCACTGGACCTCAGCCCAAGTAAACCACCTCAACTCCCAGTGAAGCTGATCCTGAAAAAATAGCTCTATAGTTTGACACAGACCTATATTTAACATCTTAAAACCAAACACAGACCATATCATTGCTTGACAGGTCTCATTTAATGCATGGAGTTCATCACACCACACCTGACCTGGCATTGAATCAAAGAATGTACAGCACTGTGCCACTTCACCAACTGTAATGTGTAAATGTGTAACCACAACCCACCTGAAGACCTCAAACCCACATCCAAGTAAATAATGAGAGCCCAAGAAACAGTGAGAACGTTCTAATGGTCTACTAATCCCAAAACAGTTACAACAGAGGTCTCCTGGTCACTTCTGCCCACCTTGAAATTTGTGGGAATACAAAAAGTTGTCATAAGGAAACAGCACTCGTACCTAGAGGCATGTGCATATTATACCCTCTAGTTGTTGAGATGTCCCTGTGAGTTGTATTTAGATACAATTAACATTTAAACACTAGACTCTGAGTGAAGCAGATTACTCTCCACAATATGGATGAGCCTCATCCAATCAGTTAAAAAAAAGATTGACTTCACTTGAGGAAGAGGGGATTCTGTCTCCAGACTGCCTTGGAATCAAGACTGCAATGTCAACTTTTTTCTGGGTCTCCACCCTGCCTTCAGACTTGGCAGCCCACAGAAATTCATGAGTAAAATCTTTAAAACAAATATCTCTCTCTCTCTCTCTCTCTCTCTCTCTCTCTCTCTGTACATTAATAAATATATATATTTGAATTACAGCTCTAATTGTACTTATATAGTACTAGTGATTGGTTCTCCAAAATGGTTCACCTGCTCTATCAAAAAACTCATTCAAAAATATATATATATATATATATTTTTTTTTTCACCATTATCAAGTAGGGACAGAAATTGTGAACTGCACTTGTCACAGGACTGCCAACTACTCCTACCAGTTCTATTTCTCTAGGAACCCTAATAAATACAACCCTCTGCAGTTTACAAGCTCTTTCCCTTACTCAACAGTGATCAATTATCTCCATCTTTTTAAAATTAAGATTACCTTTTAAAATATACCAGACTGAAATGAAACTTATATTCAATTCCATTCTACATAAAAGTCAATCAGAATAAACCAATTTTCAGTGATTGAAAAAAGCACTTCCATGTGGTTATACAAATTCTACAATTACAGGGTGAATTTCCACATTGAGCACAAACTCCGAGGAAGATTCCAGAAACTGACATCTTACCAAGCTTCCATCCTGATTCACATTCTCTTTGGAATCCATACTAAGCTTCCTCTTCCTATTGGGCTGTTTCATTGTCACTTTAGCACTCCTTAGTAGTTTGTGTCTTTCTGCAAAATAGTGCCATATGAAAAGTTCAGGGGATTTTGTTCCCTTAGAGGTACAAAAATAAAAACAAAACAACATGTTTTCAATTATACTTTTTACTAGAGGCCCGGTGCACAAAAATTTGTGCACTCTGGGGGTCCCTCAGCCCGGCCTATGCCCTCTTGCAGTGTGGGACCCCTCGGAGGATGTCCACCCCAGTGGGGACCCTCACCCCATGGAGGTTTGGCCAGCCTGGGTGAGGGGCTGATGGCTGTTTTCAGGCTGGCCACACCCCCTTTAGGGTGGGGGGTCCCCACTGGGGTGCCTGGCCAATCTGGGTGAGGGGCTGAGGGCCATTTTCAGGCTGGCCAAGCACCCTGGCGATGTAAACTCCCAGCCTCTCCTTTTTTTCTTTTTTCTTTTTTATTCTGGGATTTATTTATCTTCTATAATTGAAACTTTGTTGCCTTTAGCAGAGGCCTGCAGAAAGCTTGGCTTCCTCCATCGCCAGGAGCAACCCACTCCGGCTGGCTCCAGCTCCATGGCCACAGCCGGCTGAGAGCAGGTATCTGGGGTTTATTTACCTTCTATAATTGAAACTTTGTTGCTTTCAGTGTAGCTCAGAGCCGGGCCGCGGCAGGCGGGGAACCTTGGCTTCCTCCATCACTGGAGCAAGCAAGCCTCCTGCTTGCTCCAGCTCTATGGCTGCCGGCCGCCATCTTGGTTGGGTTCATTTGCATATAGTCGCTCTGATTGGCTGGTGGGCGTGGCTTAAGGCATAGCAAAAGTATGGTCAATTTGCATGTTTGTCTTTTATTAGTATAGGATTACTGGTTGCCATAAATACTCTGATAAATGAGCTGACAGAAAAACTGTTGGTTTTATAACCCCTTAGTGTAATAATAAGTTAATGGGGAAAAGAGATGAGTTTTCCATCTCATCTAGAATTTATATCAAAAAGAAAATAGGTGTTATTTCTTTTGGTCTTATCTACCATGAATTTTTTGTGTTTTGATTTTTACTTAGCTGATCTAATCAATTAGAATTCACTGCAATCTGCCTATACAGCTCTGTACTCACATGGTCTGATTGTCCTCAAGTATCAAAGCAAAGGTATTCTTGGTAAGAGGTCTTGGTCATACAAAGCATAGCACAGCAATCTGGAACAGAGAAAATTTCAAGATGGTTATGATTCCATTTTTTCATGACCATTCTTCAGTACATTAATAAATAATTGTAGACATTCTTCAAAAAATTATTTTGAATGAGTTTTTTGATAGAGCAGGTGAACCATTTTGGAGAACCAATCACTAGTACTATATAAGTACAATTAGAGCTGTAATTCAAAAAGTTATTCACTTTGAATAATTTTAACTACAGTTGACATGTACTCTTTTAAAGATTTAATATACCTAAATCATCTATAGTCCCCAATATTTTAGAATCATATATCCAACTTCATCCCTGGTATTTCCATCAGAACAAATGACCCTAAACACTACAAACTGAACATATTCACAAATGAACTCATCATTTCCCCTCTTACTACCTCCCAGTTCTACTCTCTCTTCCTAATTGCACTAATGACACCATTGGCCACTCATTTACCCATATCTGCCCCTTACAATTGTCCATAATGGGCAATACACAAAAGCACCAAGCTAAGGGGCGATGGAAGCTGAAATCTATCCTGAGCTCTGCACACATGCCATTTCCCCTGCTACAGAGTTATTATATTTGCCAGGAAGAAACTTCATCTTTTTTCTAATTCAAACAAAGACAACTTTGGGGCTAATGGAGGCCCTGATTTTGCCTGAACTAGAGACCTAGGAGTTAACATCATTTCATCCTGTACATCACACCTCACACTCGGCCACCAGGTTCTGCTGATTTTATCTGTTAAATATTTCTTGAATTCCTCTCCTTGCTGTATTCCCAATAACTCCCTGACCACCTCCAATCTTATGCTCTAGTCCAGCCGTGGGCAAACTATGGCCTGCCGGCCGGATCCGGCCCGTTTGAAATGAATAAAACTAAAAAAAAAAAAAAAAAGACCGTACCCTTTTATGTAATGATGTTTACTTTGAATTTATATTAGTTCACACAAACACTCCATCCATGCTTTTGTTCCGGCCCTCCGGTCCAGTTTAAGAACCCATTGTGGCCCTCGAGTCAAAAAGTTTGCCCACCCCTGCTCTAGTCAATGCTCAAGTCTTACAGTCCCTTGGAATACTGACATGCCTGCTGCTTCCCAGATCCACGCTTTTGCTGGTCTCTCAACCTTGAAATAACTTCCCTACTACTCACCCAGCACCATTTCAACCTCTCTCCTACTCATCTTTTATGACTCAAATAAGATACTTCATATCCTTGAGAAAAGCCTTCCTTGCTTACCTCCTACTTCCAATGGACCAAGTATGCCTTACTTAAAATTCATTGTACCCATACTTATCTTTGCCACAGCATTCAACACTTTATAGTATATTTTAATTTTCATATGTGTCTTCCCTTGAGACAAACATTGTGAACTACTGATCTTTATTTTCCACTGTCTAGATCAGCAATTTCAACCGCAAGAATTTTTAAAACATGCAATACCTGACTATTTAGTGAGGAGCACTGACCTCTTTTCCCTTCAATTGTTAAGTTAAAAAAATGACAACAGCCAACACAGCAATGGCTGTCCAGTGTGAATGAATCAAAATTATATCTACTTTTTTTTTTTGTCAGATTGGCAAAAATACAATGTATTTTTTGGTGTGCCACAGAATTTTAGTAATTAGTTTATGTGTGCCACGAAATGAAAAAGGTTGAAAATCGCTGCTCTAGATAGTACTTGGCTCACAGCAGACTCTCAATGTGTTTGTTCCAACTGCATAAGTATGTCTAAATTACAGAGCCTCAAACGCCTTAGGTACATTGGATATTAGTTTTTGATCCATACATTACTCTTTAGAAAGCTATATGACTGAAGTGAGCATAGGTCTCAAACTTAATAACTCCTTTCCCTTTTCCTTTCATATACAACAAACAAACAAACAAAAACACTTCCTCATATTGATTTGCTTCTAGTCAGATATTTTTATCCTTAAAACATGTACTTACCTACTAAATTCAATAACATCGCATTCATTTTGTAGAATGTAAATACAATTTATCATGCCTAGCTGCCAGTAATACTCTGAACATCTATGCAAATGAACAGCTTAGACTTGATGCCTTTAGCAAAATATGACTGCACAAGACATAAGCACTGCCAAGGCCGGCTTGCATTTCATAACTAATAATACCCCAAGGCTTGACAGAGTTGGATATGAAAAATTTAAAAACCTTTGCAATTTAAACTGCAGCCAATAAGATAAACAAACCTGATACACTTCTAGCTAGACCAACAAACAAAATGAGAGAAATCACTAAAATCAGAATGAGAGAGGTTACATCAATAATGATCTTACATAAATCAAAAGGATTATAAGGAAAAACTATGCTGAACTTCTTCACCTATTTAAACCATCAAATTAGTAATAAATTCAACTTGCAGCCAGATCTAGTCTTTTCTTTCAACATCGCTAACAAATTTTTGCTTATAATCTACTCTAATCTTATGAGGTCCATCATTGACCAAAACTTTGGTGTGTCATACATGACTGTATGTAAAAAGTCCTAAGGAATCAACTAAAAACTAGTAGAACTACAAAAAAAATACTAGAACTAATAAGTGAGTTTAGCAAGGTTGTAGGCTACAAGATCAACATACAACCATTAGTTGTATTTCTATACACAAGCAATAAGCCAAGAATAAATTTTTTTAAATGATACAAAAGAGATAAATTGGCACAGTACTGTGAAAATGGCAATAATTCTGAAATTAATTTTTAAGTTAATGTAATTCTAATCAATATCCTAATATTGTCTTATTATTAAGGCAGTGTGGTACTTGTACAGAGATAGGCTAATAGACCAATGAAACAGATGAGAAAGCCCTGAAATAGAAAGGTATATATGAAAACTTTATTATCAGAGGAGTTACAATGTCAACTGTGGGCTTTTCATATATGGCCTTTACTTTGTTGAGATAATTCCCTCTATTCCTAGTTTGTCAAGAATTTTTATCATGAAAAGGTTCTGAATTCCATCAAATGTTTTTTCTGCATTTATTGAGGTGATTATGTGATGTTTACCGTCTATTCTATTAATATAGTGTATCACATTAATTGATTCTGTATATTGAACCATCCTTTTATAGGAAGAATAAATCCCATTTGGTCTGGTGTATGATCCTTTTAATGTGCTGTTTGATTCAGTTTGCTTGTATTTTGTTGAAGGTTTTTCCATCTGGGGTATTAGCCTGTGGTTTTCATTTTTTGTGATTTCTTTAATTGGCTTTGATATTGGGGTAATGTGACCTCTAAGAATGAGTTTGGAAGTATTTTCTCTCTGTTTTTTTGGAAGAGTTTGAGAAGAAATGGCATTTATTCTTGCTTAAAATGTTTGATATAATTCACCAATGTAGCTATTTTGTCTTGGGCTTTCTTGTTGGGGGGTTTTTGATTACTGAACCAATCTCCATAGTAGTTATAAATCTGTTCAGATTTTTTTTCTTCATAATTTAGTCTTGGTAGGTTGTATATTTCCAGGAATGTATCCATTTCTTCTAGGTTATATAGTTTGTTGATGTTAATTGTTCATGATAGTCTCTTTATGATACTTTTTATTTCTATGGTATCATTGCAATATTTTCTCTGTCATTTCTGATTGTATTTACTTGAATTTTCTCTGTTTCTTAATTAGTTTAGCTAAGGGTTTGCCAA
Source organism: Myotis lucifugus (assembly GCF_000147115.1). Classification (NCBI taxonomy): domain Eukaryota; kingdom Metazoa; phylum Chordata; class Mammalia; order Chiroptera; family Vespertilionidae; genus Myotis; species Myotis lucifugus. The sequence goes on from NW_005871106.1 coordinate 2,624,926, forward strand.
TTATATTGTTATTTTATCATTTCAAAAATCAACTCTTAGTTTTATGAGGGGTTTTTCTATGATTTTCCTATTGTCTTCCATTTTGTGTGTTTCTGCACTTATCTTTGATATTTTCTCCCTTCTGCTAACTTTGGGCTTAGTTTGTTCTTCTTTTTTATATCCTTGAGATACAAATTTTGCTTATTTGAGATCTTCACTTTGATGTAGGTATTTATCACAATATACTTCCATCGTAGTATTGCTTTTGCTGTGTCCCATAAGTTTTGATATGTACTTTCATTTGTCTCAAGGTATTTTCTAATTTCCTTTTTTATTTCTCTCTTTATCCCAATGGTTGTTCTAGAGTGTGTTAGCTAATTTCCACATATTTTCCAGTTTTCCTTACGCTGATGATTTCTCCTTGCACTCCATTGTGATTAGTAAAGATACTTGGCATGATGTTTTTTAATTTTTAAGACTTGTGACTATCATTTGGCCTATCCTGGAGAAAGTTCCATGTGCTCTTAAGAAGAATGTATATTCTGCTGCTGTTGGGTGGAATGTTCTTTGTATCTATTATGTCCATTTGATCTACAGTGTTGCTGAAGTCCTCTGTATCCTTGTTGACATTATCCTGATTGAGTAACCCTTTTATCATTCTTTGTCTCTTATGACAATTTTTTATTTAAAGTCTATTTTGTCTGATATAAGTATAGCCACCCTATTCTCTTTGGGTTACCATTTACATAAAATGTATTTTTCCATTCCTTCACTTATCTAAGTAAGAATTCTTGACTCTCTTGTGACAGAATGATACATCCTTACTCTTGCCATGTCTCCATTTGGACTGAACGCATTTAACTTGAGCTTGGTCTAGACTTCCTTTGGCCAATAGCAGATGCAATGTGAGCTGAGACTTGAAATGTGCTCATACATCTAGTCTTGACCTCGTTGCACTGCAGCTATCCTCCATTAAAAGAGCATGCTTTAGTTATTCTTTGCTCCTTCAGAGTGGGTCCCAGAAGGAAAACAAGTAGAGCACATCTGAACATTATTCACATCCTGCAGCCAACCCCAGCATGTTAATAGCCTGGAGCCTTTTAAAACTATCTAGGCAAGCCCAGCCTAGATCAGCTCAATCACAAATCACCCAAAGATTTATTCATGTGTAAATAAACATGTGTTGTTTAAAAACATTGAGTTCGGGGATGGCTTGTGATGCAATATTTTTGGTAGGTAAAGCAGTCAGATGTAAAAATGCATACGGGGGGAAAAACAGCAAACTATAAATAAGCATTTCACACAGAAATTTATGAAAAGTTGCTCAACCTTGCTAGTAATCAGGGAAATAAGGAATAAAATCAAACTTAGATACCAATTTGTGGTCATTAAATAGCAAAAATTAAGAACTCTGACAATATTAGATGTTGGCAAGGTTGAGGAGTAGGGGAACTCTCATATTCTGCTGACAGAAGGTAAACTGGATGAACTAGTGGAAAACAATAATTTGGCCTAAATATGAAAGTTGAAGATGATACAACAAATCCCATGACCCCAGGACTCCTGCACTCACACTCTATTAGGAGACAAGCTCATATTAATAGGAGGAAAAAATGGGTAAAAATCCAAATATCTATCTACAGGAATCTGAAACAATAACTTGTATTATATTCACAAAGTATAACATTACATAGTGAAAACTAATCAACTGCAACTAAATATGCAAGAACATAAATATTAGCAGTAATATTGAATGAATAAGCAAACCAGAAGTCTATATACTACTTTTGTTTTGTTTTGTTTTGTCTGTTTTTCTTTATTGATTAAGGTATTACATATGTGTCCTTATCCCCCCCCCATTACCCTCACCCCCCTACTCATGCCCTCACCCCCCCCCCGCCCGGTGTCTGTGTCCATTGGTTAAGCTTATATGCATGCATACAAGTCCTTTGGCTGATCTCTCCCCCTTATTTTTTAAAGTATTACGTATGAATCCTTTTTCCCCCATTGACCTCTCCCTGCTCGTTCCCACACAAAACCAAGCAAAACACTCAATATGTACCTTAGATATATATCCTTATGGGGCAAATTATTTTTGAAGAAGCAAGGAAATGATCAGCATAAAATTCAGCATTGTACTCACTTTGGCAGCACATATACTAAAATTCAACATAGCAGTTGGAGAGGAAAATTAACATTATCATGATGTTTTCATTCTTCAGATGGATATTGGCTTCATAAGTGTATACTTTTTCTATTATACCTCATACCTGGCATATAAAATATGTTGTTTTGTATATAAAAATATTATAGAATTTTTTAAGTCATTTTAAATGGTGCACCCTCGTCACTCATTATAAAAGCTGACAGAGGTAAAAGAATGGACATAGTACTTTCTCTATTAACTGAACAATCCATTTTTCCTATTTCTAATTCCCTTTGTCATCAAGACTTGTTGCTTTTCTCTTATACTTGAAAAAAATATCTCACTAGACCCTTTCTGAGCATGTACAATGTGCAGTTAGCAAGAGGCAGATTGCCAGGAGTATGTGTTTCTCCTCCTCATCTTCATTAGGACCACACTATTCTCAAGGAAGGAGGAGGCTGGGAATGAACCAATAGCCTGAAGCCGTTTAAAACTATCCAGGCAAGTTCATCCTATATCAGATCAATCACAAATTGAGGGCTCAGAGATTGAGGGCTCAGAGATTGAGGGCTCAGAGTCCTCTGAGATTTAACATCCAGGGCTCAGAGTTTAACATCTAAGGCAGGATCAGGCAGAAACAAAAAAATGTGTATAAAAATAAATATCCTCTTTCACCCATGAATGTGACTGGCAAAGGTGTCTTATCAAGTGTTAGACAGAATGAAGCAGCAGTAACTCTCACATTGCTAAATATAAATTGGCATAACTACTAGTTGGATCCAGTTACTTCTAGATATATAGAAAAACTGTAACATGTGCAAAAGGGATGTTTACTGTGGACGTGGTAATTGCTTCAGAAATAGAAATGCAACCTTAAAAAAGAAAAAACAAAAAGATTCAACTCTAGGACTCTGGTTGGAAATACTGTGTAAAGCAGTGGTTCTCAACCTTCTGGCCCTTTAAATACAGTTCCTCATGTTGTGACCCAACCATAAAATTATTTTCATTGCTACTTCATAACTGTAATGTTGCTACTGTTATGAATCGTAATGTAAATATCTGATATGCAGGATGGTCTTAGGTGACCCCTGTGAAAGGGTCGTTCGACCGCCAAAGGGGTCGCAACCCACAGGTTGAGAACTGCTGCAAAGGAACCTCTGTTCCCAGAAGGTTAAATTAGTAGGGATCTGGAGCTTCAGAGGGCACCAAGCAAAAGAGAGCTTCACTTAGACCAAAGCCGACACAGAATAAGGCAGGACTGAGTGTTGAGAGTGACAAGCCCCTAGATCCAGCACCACACCAGGACTTAGATTTATGAGCTAATAATGTATCTTTTCTGCTTAAGACAGTTTGAGTTGGATTTCTGTCACCTGCAACTAAGAGAGTCTGGACCAATAAAAACTTCAGAAGCAAACAACAGTGACAGCAGCAACAGCAAGAGGATAGCTGCCCTCTAAATATTTCCACAATGTAAAACACTGAGAGAAAGATTTGGACTGTAATTCCCACACTTCCTTAACTCATTAATCATATCATACTCTGTAAATTCTATCAGGACTTTAAAATGTTTTAGCACTCTTCCAATCATCTTAAAAGACCACAAAATTATGAAAAATTTCAAAACAAAATGATTATTAATTACTTGAAATTTAAGAAAATATGACATTTAGAATTTTAGGGAAATGGCACAAAATAAAAGTTTTAGTTAAAGCTGTAAACGAGTAGGAATCAATACTAATGATAATAAATGGTTTTTGAAAAATGTACAGGCAATAGTAGGTGAGATTTTGGTGCAAACAAAACACCTACTAGTTTATAAGTAAGAAACTAGAATATAAGGGAAGGAAAAGGGTGAGGTGAGACGAGACACTTACATACGTGTTTACATAACTTTGAACATAACTCCAGCTATATGACCAGAGGCTACAAAAATCTCCCAGGCAAAGCAATAGAAACAAGTCATACTTTTTTCAGTCAGCCACTTTCAGAGTCTCCTGTGCCTCTTTATGTTCGAGTCACTCAATAATGTTAAAATGATCTTTCCCATAACCCCTAAATATCAAATATTAATGTCAAACAGTACACTAAACTCATCCTTTCTCTCAATTATGTCTGCCAAAAGACACATATATCTGTGGCCAGAAATATAGAACACATAAATGCATATAGTAAGCATTATTGAGTGGCCATAATACAATGTATGCCAATAATGCCATATTTGATTGCTAACAAAATACATTTTTACATTTTAACACAACTGAAATCAGTATGGTTTGAAACACTGCCAGCCAGGTAGCAATTCTTATGTAATTATCACTGCCTGCCCATGTACAGAGGTGACTGTGCCTCCTCGCAGGTGGATAGAACAACTGTAACACTTTGATGCTTTGGTCAACAAACCATTTGCAGATTATTTGAAGAAGGAATAGGAGACCTAGTTGTTGTCAGATAAACCATTTGATAATACCATCAAAATGTGCAAAATGTGTGCCAACAGCTTAGAAGGAAATCCCAGAGATATAATTCAAACACTCTTTTAAGAAATGATTCAACATTAACTCTCCTGAAGGCACACAGGATGATACTGTGTGGGAAAACACAGACGATGATAAGTGAGTTGAAAAATGATTCAGTAGACTTGGACACTGAAGATACATTTTAGAAAGCTTATCCAACTTAAAGCTAATATTTTCTTTTTTAAATATGTATGCTATAAGTAATTAAAAATGGGCCTAGCCGGTTTGGCTCAGTAGATAGAGCATATCAGCCTGTGGACCAAAGGGTCCTGGGTTCAATTCTGGTCAAGGACACATACCTTGGTTGCAGGTTCCTCCCTGGCCCAGGCCCTGGTCAGGGCTCATGCAGGAGGCAACCAATCAAAGTGTTTTTTCACATCAATGTTTCTCTCTGTCTTTCCCTTTCTCTTCCACATTCCCTAAAAATCAATGGGAAAATATCCTCCGGTGAGGATTAATAAAAAAATTAAAACAAAGAAATAATTAAATATATATGTTTAAGCATAGGAGACTTCTTTCAATAAAATATAAATTCTTAGTGATAATAAAATATGATATAATTGCTAATTGGCATTGCTTTTTCTTGCTCTGGCCCTTAAAATAATGAAGGAGGTTCCAATAAATAGCATTTTATATTGGGTGAAATGTAGTTTCTATAGAGAAGTCATGCATAGCAATCTACCTTCTAGCTTGTGGAAGGTACAGTTTGTTCTGGGGTAAGGATATTTACTTGTGATTACCCAAAATATATGAGCTGATTTGCTTAAAATATTGCTTGTATAATTTCAACTCTCTATTGACATGTCTTTGCATCTTTACTCTGTCAAATCTGTGCTTGAGGTTAAATAAGATCATTTCATTAATTTCTGAATACTCCTTTTCTATATAATAAAAATCACTGAAAGGACTATGGAACCCCAACAGCACCAAAAAGCATGTCATGTATTAATGCCTCTCCTTGAGCCACTAACATTTTACCTTTATCTCTCTACAGACTCCACTGAAAGTAGGGTACAGGCAGTTACCTTGCTTCTGCTAATGAAATGCACAGGGAAACTACCACAGATGATAAAACTTCTCCATCTGTTCACTTCCTTTCCTACATTATGAGGATTTTTTAAAGAAGATATAGTTGCTAACCTCGGAGCTGGAAGAAACTGAAAACAGACTGTTTTTGACATTTCAAACTATCAAAAATATTTTTCCCCTTAGGTTTAATTTTCTCCTAAATTGTTCTTCACATCTTCCTATAGAATAGTTAAATATCATGCAGAGTTTACATAAATTCTTATTTCAAAATCAAAATATCTCCTGTGACCTTTTAGCATAAACTAAATAAAATTGTAGTTTATCAGTAAACTCAATTAAAACATAATATAAATTATAACTTATCACAAATACAACTTAATGCAGTATCTTTTTAAACATACACATTGTTTCATAAACTTTTCATATATTTCACCTCTAATAAACACATACTTGAAAAATCATTCTGGAAAACATACTAACTGGCTGACATTGACATAACTCACAGCATAATACAATTCAACAAAAATCACTGTTCGTGAAGAAGCTCTAAAACCTCAGCTTTGAAAAGAACATGATTAAAGGCAAGAAAAATGTGTTTGCTGCAAATCACGTGTATTCTACTCATTATTTTCAATAAGCATCCTTACTACAGAATTTTAATATTATGCAGCATGCGGCAAGAATTCTATGGACTTAAGCAGATGTGAAGAAATAAAAGGTATAAAACTGTGAGGGAGATTTTTTAAATGAATTTTGTCAAGAATACATTAAGCAAGTTTCTCAAAAGGCTTTTAATAAGTAACTCTTTGTTCACTTGAAATGTTTTTAATAGCACTAGATAAGACAGTGATATTTGGAGGTGGGAGGGTCTTTTAAGCCTGAAAGCCAAAGTGCTAGATATTGGTAATTTCCCTCCATTTCGTCCACAGAGCACCTCAGAACTCAAAACCAGATGGCTATTTTTTTTTAATTTCTTGTTGTTGTTGTTAATCCTCACCCGAGGATATTTTTCCATTGATTTTTAGGGAGAGAGAAGAAAAGACAGATGTGAGAAATATCGATGTGATAAAATCACATGGACTGGTTTTCTCCTGCACACACCCTGACCAGGGCCCAGGCCAGGGAGGAGCTTGCAACCAAGGTATGTGCCCTTAACCAGAATCAAACCCGGGATCCTTTGGTCTGTAGGCTGACACTCAACCACTGAGCCACGCCAGCCAGGCCAGATGACTATTTCCAAGAAACTTACCCAAAGAAACAATCTAGCTAGAAACACTATCTCCATGTAAAAGTTCTGGAAAATGGAATACTATAATTCTAAAAAAAAGGTTATTTTATTATGTTAAAGAACATAGGGCTGGCTTCAATAAATTAATCCTAATAACTTAAAATCTATTAACTGAATGCAAGTCAACCTCCTGCAATATTAAAGCTTCATTAACTTACACAATTATGATTAAACAGTGACCTGCATAAAGATAAATTTTATTAACCCCATATTATTCTAATTTGAATTATTTTTCTTAATCCAAAATAGTGAGATCTTACACTAGTACTATGTGCATGCAAAGTGATTTGCCAGTATTTGTCTGAATCATTCCCAATAGGGCTGGCCACTCCCATTTTCATAGGACCACAATCAAAGGCCTCCTTAGTCAGCAGCAGGGTTGGGACCTCTGGGCCTTCTCCACTGTTCTGTCATTAAATCACAGCCCTCAAAAAACTTCCATTCTTTTCACCTCACCCTTATGCTAGTTGTCCCAAGCTCTCTTTTCAGTTACTAATAAAAGCCACATGAGTCATCGGGACTTCCTGTGTCTATACATTTTAAATAAAAAATAGGTCTGTGCTTGCACAGGACCTAGTGCAAGATGACATTTATGCTCCAAAGAATGCCTTGGGAAGCAGAGGATATTGCTTCTACTCATGAGGAAGCCACAGGCCAACCTCAGAGAGGAGAAGGGAATCAACATAATAAAGACCAGAATTCTTCGAACTTTATATATTCTACAACTTAAAAAAAAATCTGTATGCACATCCTTATCATATATGAGTGGCTTTTTTCTGATTTTCTAGATCAATCTAAACATACTCAATTTTTGCTGTACCTTCTTTAAAGCACTGATAACTTATAAAATTAGTTCCCACTTGAAACTTCGTTTTGCCTACTTAAGTCTATCCCAAAAATTGTAATGAAGAAACCCCGTGTATCTTAAACAGAAATGGTGATGAAATGCTGGAGTCTTTGATACTTGTGTATATTATGTTACTTTCCCATGAATTCTTGGAACATTATATGAAATTTCTAGAAATTTGTTGAGTGGAATTTCATAAGAGAAAATTTAGAAATATGTAAAAGCATAAATAAAAATCTTGAACAGTTAGATAACTAGTACATTCTTTCCATTCTGCAGTTCATTTAATTTTGGTATCTTTACCATCCAACCCCATCACCCTTAACAAATGATCCATTCAAATTCCAGGTAGTGAAGATTTAAGAGAAAAAAGAGATTGCTCTCCTTAATATGAATGCAGGAGTCCTCCAAGTGCTGATTGCCTGACTTTAAATTACCCTTATCAAAATGCTACCTACATAAACGCAACTGTGGAAACTCCTTCAACTACTGGGCCCCAATTATCACAATCAGGACTTTTGAGAAAGTCACACAATGCATAAAGGACAGAGAATGGCAGGATTTTCTGGTCACTTGATGGATAAATCAGTTGCCTAACCATTACAGATTGCGTAAGATGCATAAATTGTCATACAATCATCAAAATAAAATTACTCATACATTCATCCATTAAACTATATCTTTAGGCTGACTTCATTTAGTGCTTCAAAGTTCATAATATAATCTCCTTATCTCACTGTCCTCTTGAAATTCATGTGAAGACATGAACTGCAGCCACTAAAAAACCCCCTCAAGTAAACTATGGACAGATAAAGATAAAGCAGGGCAAACTTCACAAAAGGTAAAATCTGTTTCACAATCTAACCTACCTTTCCCCTCTACCAATGTGAATAAACTGATCTCGCTATTTATAAACGATGCAGCTTTAAGCCAGGTACTTACTTCCCTGTTCTGGGAATTAGTGACTTCATTTATAAAATGAACTAGAGGTCTGGTGCACGAAATTCGTGCACTCTGGGGGGTCCCTCAGCTCAGCCTGTGCCCTCTTGCAGTCCAAAGCCCTTGAGGGATGTCTGACTGATGGCTTAGTCCCGCTCCCTGCAGCGAGTGGGCCTACGCTGGCAGTAAGCTGGCAGTCGGACATCCTTAGCACTGCAACAGAGGCGGGAGAGGCTCCTGCCACCTCCACTGCACTCACCAGCCATGAGCCTGGCTCAGGGCTTCAGGGCTTCTGGCTGAGCCTGGCACAGGTCTCCTGCACTGAGCGTCTGCCCCCTGGTGGTCAGTGTGCATCATAGCAACCGGTCGTTCCACCGTTTGGTTGATTTGCATATTAGCCTTTTATTATATAGGACTAGAGGCCTAGTGCACCAAATTTGTGCATGGGGGAGGGCGGGATCCCTCAGCCCAGCCTGCACCCTCTCCAATCTGGGACCCCTCGGGGGATGTCCAACTGTCGGTTTAGGCCTGATCCCAGGGAGTCGGACATCCCTCTCACAATCCAGGACTGCTGGCTCCCAACTACTCACCTGACTGCCTGCCTGACTGCCCCTAACTGCTTCTGCCTGCCAGCTTGATCACCCCCTAACCACTCCCCTGCCAGCCTGATTGATGCCTAACTGCTCCCCTGCCAGCCCGATTGCCCCCAACTGCCCTCGCCTGCAGGCCTGGTCCTCCCCAACTGCCCTCCCCTGCCAGCCCAGTCGCCCCTAACTGCCCTCCCCTGCCAGCCTGTAAAATAGGATGGGGAAACTGAGTGTTAAGTAACTTGCCCATAGTTACATAGCTAGTAAAGGGCAGAGCCAGGATTCAAAGCCCAAGTTCTTAACCCTTACACTATGACCTTAGAGTTCACAAAATAAGAAACCCTGAACAATAAATCTTTCTTCTTGATGAGTTTTAACAAAGTAAATGATATCTGCAATTGAAAAAAAAGTTGTGACTTCATCCAAATTTTTTAATATCCAAACTTTTAGATCCTTCTTCCTCAGAATGCCTATTAAATAAACTTGTGTTTGATGGAAACAGTTTATGAAATACTGATCCAACTCAATCCTTCTTATTTTATAGAAAAAAAACAAACTGAAGTTCAAAAAATCAGAGACAAGTTCAACAGGGAGCTGACCACAGAGTTGGATCTGGAACACTGTACCCAAGTCCACTCCTGGGGTTCCCGCACCATGCCCACTGCTGAATTACAAGTACCCTCTAAGACAGTGGTTCTCAACCTTCCTAATGCCGTGACCCTTTAATACAGTTCCTCATGTTGTGGTGACCCCCAACCATAAAATTATTTTCATTGCTACTTCATAACTGTAATTTTGCTACTGTTATGAATCGTAATGTAAATATCTGATATGCAGGATGTATTTTCATTGTTCGCGACCCACAGGTTGAGAACCGCTGCTCTAAGAAGATAAGGCATTTTTAATGTTACCACACGTGCAAACCAGATTCCTCCTAAACCAATAAAGTTTTAGAACAGAGAACCAAAAGAAGATTTACCCAAACAGGAAGAAAGCTGTAGCAAAAGCCAAGGTTTTATAGATAAGAAAGTAACCAGCTCCAACATCATAGCAGCTACTGTAG
>NW_005871106.1:2635419-2668425 GCF_000147115.1 Myotis lucifugus
CTTTTCAGATCTTAGCTGGCTCAAGCATCAAAAAGCCTTTCTGTAATGTAAGCTCACAATTTCTATACTCATCAAACTTGACTTTTTCAAATATTCAAATTGCCCTTGTTTCATAAAAGCAGATGAAAGGACAGTCCCCAGGGAAGTCAGGGGCAAGGGGAAAAGGGGGACACTGCAGTGCATTCCTGGTGGCTCCCACTTTCTGCTAAGAGAGTTTGTACAAAGTACAAGAGGTAGAATGATATTAAACTGAAGGGGTTAAATTGAAATTTCACTTCTAGGTGGTTAAATATTCAATTTGGCAGTCCTGATAGGATTTCAGGTGATGAAAATGCCTTGCAAATGAAAAGCATTTTGGTGTTTCTGTATTTACTGATAAAAATCTAACATTTCCATTTTATGCCAGTTACATTCAGAGCCAAGTCCTACAACATAAGCAGCTTATTTACTCAGTCATTTAAGACATTCTGAAATGGTTTAAAATATAAAATTGTATAATTTCCTTAATTCTCAGGTCAACATGTGATGATAAAGCATAACCTTAACAGTATATTCCTGAGCAATTACTGAAATAAATTTTTACTGAACATTTTTTTTTCATTTGTACGTATATAACCCTTCAAAAGAAAAGGGTTAAGCCGTGACATATTTTTTGGGGAAAAGATATTACTTTTACAAAAAATTCTAAGTGAATTTTTCTAGAGAAATCCAAGAGAATTTTACAATGAATCCATTTTAATCTTGGAAAACATTCCCAGGGAGTAGGAGAGAATGAGACTCGACACTGTGTTGAAGCACTAGATGACCAAAGCAGATACCTATTTTAAAAGAGAGCTTGAAAGTGTTTTTACAGATTTATATTTCAACCATAGAAATTGGGCCTTCTCTGCATCCTACCCTCCATGTTCATCCATGTCTGTGGCCACAATGGCTTAAAGGGGTAAATGAATAGGGAAATCATGGTCTTTCTTTTTCTATTTGTGTTTCAAAAATACTGGAAAATGAGTTGATAATTCACAACCACCACATAACATATTAATAACAAGTTGGCAGGTAAAAGGTAATTCTCTGTCTCATAAATATGGGACTTAGTATAGAAATAAAACTAAGAATAAGTTAGAAAGCCAGATGAGACATTAAATCACTCCTCTATTCTAGAGGTTTTCAATTCTCTAGAATCTTATATATCAAACATTCAAACACTTTACAAAAGCTAGTAAATTCTGAAAGGGTATTTATTTTATTACAGAGAGGGAAACTGAGAAATCCAAGGTTGGGGGAAAAGAATAACATTAGGCTATGAGTAAATGATTAAATAATAACACCTTAATTGTCTGTTTTGGTTCATCTGCTTTCACATGCAGGAACTGATCTGATGCTCTCAAGAGTGATACTGGGTAGGGAGACAGGGAAATGATGATGATTATAACAATAGCCAGTGGCAATAAAAACAGCAACAGCAATCATAACAACCATATTGCTCCTTTAACTATGTCCTGCACTATGCAAAGCATATGACACCTATGAAAACAATGAAATTCACACCCCCATTAAGAGAAATACTTCGGGCTATTATAGCTCAAGACAGGAAAGACCCACCCACAGATTTTTCTCACACTAAATTCCAGTATAAATTATAAGGACAGTCTGCCAGACACTCCTTCCAACATTCTTTTTTTAAAAAAAAAAAAATATTATCCTCTCTCCCCCACCCTCACCATCCATATTTTTATACTGAGATTTGCCTTGTGTGCACCACATGACTTTAGCTTGGTGACAGCTGATGGGTACAGGGGTGGTCTCTATACCCAAGCTAGACAAATCAGATTCCTCCCTAAAAATGTGTAACAGGCGCTAAGGCAGATCAGATTAATCTTTCTCTGGATAGTGGATTGTAACATGTAGACTGGGAATTGTTGGCAGAAACTATTTTCATTGTGTGGAAATGGAGAAAACCAGACTGTGGTAAGAAGGGGAAATGGGGGAGAAATGTAAAGAGATGTATAAGTGATCACCAGTGAACCAATCCCGCATTCTGTTTCTGGGACAGGGGCAAACCTGTCCCTGGATTCCATAAATACTTTAGGAGCCTTCTATGTATACCCCCACCTAACTTAGGCTACCTCTACTTGGGTCCTTGTTTCAAGCAAACAAAGGTCCTAAGTTGTAGAAAATAAATGGTATGAACAGGTACCAAGCCCTGCACTAGGAGACCTCACGAACACTGTCCTTATATTTTGTCTCTCCTTCTGTAGCACTGTCCTCTCTACTGGGAAACTGTTCCTTCCACTTTGCTGGCCATGTGGTTCCAGGGGGGATGTTCCCCAAGCCCTGGCTACATTTTATTAATATAACCTACAAACTCTACAACTTCCCTATGAACTATCATTATAACTATTTTTTAAATGTGGCTTAAAGAAATAGCAGCACAATTTACCATAGCTAAGATTTGGAAACAGCCTAAGTGCCCATCAACAGATGAATGGATTAGAAAACTGTGGTACATCTACACAATGGAATACTATGCTGCTGTAAAAAAGAAGGAATTCTTACCATTTGCCACAGCATGGATGAAACTGGAGAGCATTATGCTAAGTGAAATAAGCCAGTCAGAGAAGGATAAATACCACATGATCTCACTCATTTGTGGAATATAATGAACAACATAAACTGATGAACAAGGACTGATCCAGAGACGGAGAGGCATTGATTGGACTGTCGGGCCTTGGAGGGAAGGTAGGGGAGGGTGGGGAGATCAACCAAAGGACTTATATGCAAGCATATAGGCCTAACCAATGGACACGGACAACGGGGGGGTGAGGGCATGAGCGGGGGGTGGGGGGTAGGGGATAACGTGGGGATAAGGACACATATGTAATATCTTAATCAATAAAAAATATATTAAAAAAAGAAATTCAATACCTTGCCCCAAATTACAAAACAAATAAATAATACTGCCAGGATTTGAACCAAAATATCTCTGACTTTAAAAAATCTATACTGTTTTCAATATGCTCCTTTCCCTCCCTTGTGACTTATAACATCTTAATTTCAACTTATGAACAATATTTACTGGCCACTTTCTGTACTTGGTATTGCAAAGTAATGGGAAAATAAAAGCAATAGAATTGGGGGGGGAGACAAATGTAATTTTTATTATAAATGTCAGAATTTCCAAGTTATTCTGGACTTTGGAGGGCAGGCGAAGTGGGGAAGACAGATAGGTAGGTGTGTGTGTATTATATACTGATGCCCAATAAAAGTTCTCATCTACTGTGACCTATGCAGAGTAACCTCAGTTCTAAAACACTTTCCCATGATTCCTGCGAAAACAAAAAAGTAATTTTCTACAAAACCTTACAGATAATCATCTAGGGACACAGTTAAACGCTACACACAGACATTCTATCTCTAATGGAAAAAAAATAATTTAAAGAGAAAAATCATCCAACATGTTCACAGTGCCATTTTTCAGCTAGTAAACTGTGACAATTAACAATAAGTGTATTTCAGATCTTGCGAGCCTTTCTTTAAAGAAACTCTTATATGGAAAACTCAGGAATAAAACATCTAACAGCAGGCTCTGCCCACACATATATCCAAGCCTCATACATCCAGGAACCCCTGCATCTTCTCAGAACACCTCCATACTGCAATATTATGAAAGTTGACAATCAGGAAAAGTATACTCAAGTACATGTATTACAAATCAAAGTGAAAGCATGATGTTAAGTGTTAAAAAGAAGGTGGATTTTACTATCTAGCATAACCATTAAATTATTTTTGAAAACCCAGATGTAACAATAAAATAGTAATAGCTATGGACAAAAAAGCTGTGGTACATTTACACAATGGAATACTTTGCAGCTGTAAAAAATAAAGATCTGTTATCCTGTGTGATAGCATGGATGGACCTGGAGGTTACTATGCTAAATGAAATGAGCCAGTCAGAGAAAGACAAATATCATATGATCTCAGTTATATGTAGAATCGAATAAATATAAAATAAGTCCAAAAGCATGGAAGTATGGAATAGACTGACAGATGTCTGAAGGGAGGTGGGGGTGAGGGGGAGATAGGAAGAGATTAACAAATAACATATATGCCTTTCAATTCTAGCCTTTTCCTTCTCTAACTGTATAAACATATTTATGTATCAATTTCATAAAGTCAATTATATAAAACATTAATTCATGCTGCTATTACTAAGATATGCTTATAAGTATTCTAAACTTAAGTTTGAATATTTATACTTATAATAAATGCAGTTATAATGACAATCATCATTGCCAAAAAACCCCTTTAAAGACTAAGATGATCATATCATGATGTAAAGTATTCATGAATGTTTTATGCAACAGACATGCTTCCTTCCAGACAAAATGTTTTACAGAAATTGCAAAATATATAAAGACAAAATGTATAAAAATGATATTTTAATAGGTAAAAAAGAGAGACAGAGACAGAGATAGAGAGATAGGATACACAGAGACAAAGAGATCAAAGAAATATACCATCCAATGGAATGTCTAAGAAATAAAGATATACATTATAAAGTCAAAAAGAAATATATGTAAGTTAATCATACAAGCACATTGAGATTTATTTAGGCTAATTTAGAATGGCTCTAAATTATTATGTGTATCCTCTTCAGAAGAAGGAAAACATGGGGAATTTCTTCTACCATTGCCTTCCTATTTGAAAACAGACCTTTGAACCACCTAAACAAATTGTTCTGACTTTTCTTACAAAGATAAGGCAGCAACAATGGTTTGAATCATCAGATCCCTCATTTCAGATAAAGAAAACAATGTCCACAGAGCAAGAAAAACTTGTAAGTCAAGGAAAGAACAAAATCCAGGCCACTATCTCCTAATATAAATTGGCTCTTCAGCCTCTTCCATCTTTTGCAAAAATGCCAGCTTTTAAAATGTTATTTGAAACACTGCATTGTTTGTGAATGAAAAGACCTTCAAATTATCATTAGTTCTTCAAGAAACATCATATTCTTCTCTCGTCACATTTTTTATAGTTACTAGGCTGAATTAACTGAGTCAAGGTGACGTTTTCGTATTAAATGGAGACTGCAGGTGTGTACATAGCTGTGGTCAAATGCACCACAGGGAGGCTCAGCCTGCGGGGCCAGTGCTGTTAGGATGCTGGTAGGAAGGGCAGTGCTGGCCTGCTTTTGTGAATTCAGTGATGTAAGTGCGCGGGCTAGACTGAGGAAAGCAACTTCCAACCTTTCAATTCTAGCCTTTTCCTTCTCTAACTGTATAAACATATTTATGTATCAATTTCATCAAGTCAATAACTAAACTTAATAATTTCTCCATATAGAACAGATAAGTAATTTAACATATAGTTTCTGACAAAGTATTAACATGAAATTTCTTGTCCAAAATGATCAGCGCATTCCTCATTAAACATCTCTGAAATATATGACCCCTCCCCAAATGCAGCCATACAGAGGATACAGATAAACACTCTCAGGTAGGGAATCAACTGTGTCTAAACAAAGGTATCAGAGTATGATAAGTGTCTATTTTAAGGTCATCTTCCAACATCTGAAAGTGTTCACAGTATCACTAAATTCTTAAGGCAGAAATGTTAATGTTTTTAAATAATAACATTATCTGGGAATAGCTCTTTCAGAATGAAAAGATAAGTGCATAACATGGAGACTGGAGAAGATTTATGACTCTTTCTATATAATACATACAGCTAGCAAGTTCATGACACAAAGAATTGATACTCAGAAGTTTTAAAGATCTCCATTAATGTTGCAAAGCATAGCTGTGAATATAACTTTACTTGTAAATGGTCTAATTTCATATGTCCGAAAACAACTACTCATAGAAATAAAATCTCACTGAATAAACTATGTCCTATCAGTAATATTTTGCTGAATACAGATGTTTATTTTATGTCCATAAATACTAGGAAACTATCAAAATGCTAGATTTTCTCATTGTTAGCCTGCTTTTTTCTAAAAGATTCAAAACGGTAATCTATTGCTTTTAATGGAAAAGTATGAATTAATTGTATCCCCACAATCACAGGAAGATCTCATTTTACTCTATCCAAAGAAACCACTCTCTATGGAACAAATCTCTGCCTTACAAAGAGAAGAAACAGCAGTAACTGGTAATGAGGTTTCTTTTTTTAAATATATTTTATTGATTTTTTTATAGAGAGGAAGGGAGAGGGATAGAGAGTTAGAAACATCAATGAGAGAGAAACGTCGATCAGCTGCCTCCTGCACACCCCCCACTGGGGATGTGCCAGCAACCAAGGTACATGCCCTTGACTGGAATCGAACCTGGGACCCTTCAGTCCGCAGGCCGACGCTCTATCCACTGAGCCAAACCGGTTAGGGCGGTAGTGAGGTTTCTAACCAAACCCTCAAACAAGGCATAAAGCACAATTCCCTAACAGAGCTCTGGGCCACAGGCACCAGAAGGCAAGCAGGAGGGATGCTCCCCCAACAGTAGCTGAGATCCAGAACCTGGACGCCAGGCTCTGGAGCTAACCTTTTCTTTAACGGTCCTACAGAAGGCTCAAAACACCTTCTCTTTTGAATTGTCAGAAAATGTATTCACTGTATATGTACTTCACAATTTCCAGTAAAATACAGAAGCCAGTGTTCTAATTTCAATTTACCTAGAAATAATCACCAGAAAGACCAAAGAAACAAGCACAAAGACACCCTGCTGCCATTACCAATTTAGCTTAATTCAAATTAACTCTCTTGAGGAAGAAGCCTAGGATACTTGGCAAAGGTGCCCTTCCTGGGAATGAGGCTAGGAGGCTGAAGGATTTGCTGTCAGGGGGCTGCCTCCTCCAGGGCTCTCTTCATCCTGGCCCAGCGCTCAGAGGGTGTTTCTTTCCTTGGCCTCTCCCCTCTCCGTGAAACAAACATGCTGAGCCTTCTCTTGAAAGCTGGGGACAGGACAGGCAGCTGGTGGTCTCTTGTCACAGCTCTTCACCAAGTGTCTGTAGCAGCTTGTGTATGTTCATCAGAAATCTCCGAAAGCTACCAAGCCTCAGGGCAAGTTTCATAAAGCACTTTGAGGACAAGGCTGTTGCCATTTGCCACCCATTCTCAGACTGTCCAGTGTTAATGGTCAGAAAGGGCTGTGATTTGCCTTTTAACAATTGCCAGGAGCTTCACTCACAAAACATGGATGCAACATTGCCTCATTTAGTCCTCACCACAACCTGTAGAGCACATATTAATATCACAGCCCCATTGTATAAAGAAATGGAGGCTCCACAATTAGTCACACAATTAATAAGTGATGAAACTAGAATTCAGAACCAAGTTCTGAGAGAAATGTAGAAGAAAGATTTTGTTGATAAAACTTCCACTTGAACTGCCCAAGGATGCCACGTCAGCAAAATGCCCTGGAGCTCACAGGGGAATCACAAGGACAGCCAGCACACAGGCCTACCTCCATCTAGGGGCAGTAGTGTTATTTCCCCTTCCGCCTTCTAAGCTCTCCTCAGCCACCTATCTGCTTCACGGTGCTCTTTCATGAGTAGGAGTGAAGCACCCTTTTTACTTATTTTTACCTGATGTCAACAGCATAAAAATGTGTGAGGTACAAATAGAGGAGAGAAAAACATCAACCCATTTTTTTAAAATATATTGTTATTGATTTCAGAGAAGAAGGGAGAGGGAGAGAGAGATAGAAACATCAATGATGAGAGAGAATCATTGATCGGCTGCCTTCTGCACACCCCCTATTGGGGATTGAGCCTGCAACCCAGGCATATGCCCTTGACTGGAACTGAACTCAGGACCCTTCAGTCCATAGGCAGTCACTCTATCCACTGAGCCAAACCAGCAAGGGCAACACCAAACCATTTTTGTTGAAGCCATAGCCCACATAGTCCCATGCCAGGTACTTCCCCAAAGAAGGAAAAGCAAAATCCATTGGGTTAACTACTTTGCTAGAGACAGTGGGGTTTAAAAGAATAACAACAGCCCTAACTGGTTTGTCTCAGTGGATAGAGCATCGGCCTGCGGACTGAAGGGTCCCAGGTTTGATTCTGGTCAAGGGCATGTACCTTGGTTGTGGGCACATACCCAGTAGGGAGTGTGCAGGAGGCAGTTGATCAATGTTTCTCTCTCATCGATGTTTCTAACTCTCTATCTTTCTCCCTTCCTCTCTGTAAAAAAATCAATAAAATATTTAAAAAAAAGAATAACAGCTACACAGCTATTCATTGTGTGATAACCATCCACCAAAGACTCTTTTCAGCAGTTTACTCATTTGACTTCAAACAACCCTGAGGTATAGATATTATTATTATTATTATCCCCACTTTTCAGATGAGAAAACTAAAGCATAGAGAGTTTAAGAAACTAAAATTACACAAAAGTAGTATGCTACATGATCCCTGATTTTCAAAGCTTACAACAAAATTATGGAAACAGGATTAATTCATTTAAAACAACTAACAAACAAAACGGTCTAATTAATTAAAGTTCTATACATGATATGGGCAAGACCTATAGTAATTCAAATGAGAGAAGGTAAGTAAGTTTCTGACTCTACAGAGATGCTTCAAGAGAAGTAGGGCTAAAATATAGCAAGGGCAGTAGTTGTCAACAGGGATGATTCTGTCCTCCAGGGGACTGGGGGATGGGGGTGGGGGTATTGGCATCTAGTGGGTAGAGGCCTGGGATTCTGCTAAACATCTTACATAGCACAGGGCAACCCCTCACAACAAAGAGTTATCTGGCCCAAAAATGTTAATAACTCTGAGGTTAAGACACCCTAAGCTAGAGGAATGAAGAGTCTTTAGACAGGGTCATTCCAGACAACAAAATAACATAAGTGCTGGCTCAGACACCACAGACAAGAGCTCAGATACACAGGAGATGATTTATTATGGGGAATAAGAGGAAATGTTGTTGCTTAGGAAGGTTTCATGGAGGGCTCTGAAAGCCAAGCAGAGGAATTACAGCTGGATTTGGCTGGAAATGGGGATATATAACAGATTTGTGATGACACTCACAGGATGACAACCAATAGTCAGGGAGTTCCAGAGCCCAGCTAGAGGATTTATTATAATAGCACGAGTATAAGTAACAAAAAGTACCTGGTGGAGAGGAAAGAAAGTAGCAAAATACATTATAAAGAAAGAAGAGACCTGTTTCAGTACTAGACACAGGGCTGAAGGGAAGAATAAGGTCAGGCTTATTCTGTCTACTGTCTTATTTTGCACCCCATCGTCATGCGCAGGACAGTGCTTAGTGGAGAACATGAATAAATTTATGATGCATGAATCATCAACTCAGTGGATTCACATCTCACAGGATGTCCTCATGTGAAGGAAAAAATAATGCACAGTCAGAGGGAGACACTGCTGGTTCTTCAGCTGAAGGCCAGCTGAACCAGCTGGCCTGTGTTTAGGGGCTGCTGCAAGAAAACCATGCATGGTGTTCAGCAGTGTGACAGGCTCAGAGGCCTGCGGGAACTGAGCACAAGTGGAGAGAAGCGCATTTCCATCTCCCACCTCAGGTTCTGGGGGGAAAGGGGTCACAACCACTATTGGCCAAAAGAGATGAAGGCACCTAAATTAAATCAACATTCGATACAAAGGGTCAATGTACTGAAGAGAAGAGTGGGGAAGCTTGAGAAAGGGAGGTAGATGGTACTTCTGACAGAGCCTTTCCCACAGCCCTACCACTGATCAAGTTTTTACTCTGTCTACTCAAGATAGGTGACTGTGGAGCAGCCCTCTCTCATTAACATTTCATCAGTATGAAGATGTTTATCGTTCTTCATTTGTCAAAATGGGTAAAGTATTCTATGTGCACACAGCATTGAGCAAGACCCAGACACACCAAAGAGTACTGTCAAGTTGATTTATTAACTTAGACCAGAGATCAGCAACCTTTTTCTTTACAAGGCCAGACAGTAAATATTTAGGTTTTGAGGGCCATAAAGTCTTTGTTGTAACTACTTAACTCAATTGCTACAGTGGGAAAGGAGCCAGAGACATCATGTAAATGATGGGCATGGCTTTGTGCCAACACAAATATTTACAAAGACAGGCAGTGGGCCCGATTTGGCCAGTAAGCCATAGTTTGCCAACCGTGGCTTACACCATTTCTGTTAGCTGAGTAAATAATATAAATGTCCAGGATTAGCAGAAGCTCAAGAACAGGGTTCTGAAAATGTTGGTGAAAAGCACACTGTGATGGGAAAGGAAGAGCACCACACCTGCTGCCATGGGCACCAGACCCTGCAGAGAGCCTCTTAGGGACCTGAGGATGCTCAGAGCCCAGGGCAGCTTAGTCCCAATTCCAAAATATGCAGGCATAAGACACTCTTCAATCCTAAGGAGAGCTAACCCTGCCTGGAAAGCAATCATCAGAAATTTCACCCAAGTCCCTACACCAGCAGATTTCATCTTTCAAAACTGAGCCACAGGACTTGACAAGGCAGGACAACTAGTGCTTGGTAAGAGTTCCTATAGCACCTTCCTACGTCAGCTATAAATTCATGTATCACTTAATTGAGATTAAGAAAATAGATGCCAACCTACAATGAAGCAAAAAGCCTAATTTGACCCTGAAACCTTGTGTTCCTTTTCAGATCGCTGTAAGGAAATACCTTTTTAAAAATGCCTAGCTCAGTTCCTCAAGAAACTTACCCAAATCACCATAAATAAGCCATTTTGAATCCCAAGAGCCCTTCTCAATAGTGTTTCTTCACCTTCTACTTTGATGCAAGCAAGGCCTCATCTACGCCATTTCTTAGGGATGTTTAGTCCAGTGGTCGCCAACCTTTCAGACCTCACAGACCACCAGGTGGCGACTGCTGGTTTAGTCAGCTAGTAACCTTGACAGATGAATCAACCTCTCTGCCCCTTTCTCCACCTCCTCCTCTGCCCTGTCACCCCAGCAAGACTAGACTTATTTGCTGTTTGGTATAGAAGTGGCAGATGTCTCTCAGTGTGTAACTCAGCTGTGATGTAAGCACACTGTGTGCACAGCTTCCATCTGGGCCATATCAAGTTGCCCCTGTGGGGTTTGAGGGGCAAGGGAAACCGACATAAAAATGCTGATGCTAACTTCTGTGCCAAAAGTTGTAATCCCTTTATCTCTGACCCAGCAGTCTTGTGTCTTCTGCCAGCATTTGTTGAAACAGTAACAGGGGAACTTACCAGTTTGTAAGTAGGGCAAAATAAAATCTCATAACCAACAATAATTCTCTTCAATATTAAATAGAAATTTTCAACTATTTTCTTTTCCTTTTAAAAATATTCATTCTCTAGCAAGCTTTCTTATATTAAGGATGATCAAAGCTCCTGGTTTACACAGGATAGTCCAGTTCACATCTGCTATTGACCTACTATTGATCATCCAATAAGGTCCCCCTTTCATTCTCAAAAGTGTCCTGACTTTTTTATTCCTTTTTATTGAATTTATTGGGGTGCACTGAGTCACAAAATTATACAGGTTTCAAGTGCATAACTGCATCTCTCAGAATGGCTATCATCAATAAATCAACAAAGAAGTGTTGGCAAGGATATAGAGAAAAGGAAACCCTCATGCACTGTTGGTGGGAATACAGATTGGTGCAGCCATTGTCAAAGCAGTGTGAGTTATCTCAAAAAATTAAAAATGGAACTGTCTTATCACCCAGTGACTTTTGTGAATTTGTCCAAAAAAAAAAACCCAAAAAACTAATTCGAAAAAATATATGCACTCCTATGTTCATCACAGCATTATTTACAATAGCCAAGATTTGGAAGCAGCCCAAGTGTCCATCAGATGGATGGATAAAAAAATCTGTGGGTATATATACACAATGGAATACTACTTGGCCATAAAAAAGAAGGAAACCTTACCGTACAACAGCATGGATGGGCCTGGAGAGTATTATTGAAAGTGTTCTAACATACATTAAATTATACCACCACTCACTTATAATCTAATGTACAGACATATATTTTTGAAAATATATAAATTACTTCAATTATTTGTGATCATTTTTCTTAAAAAAATGGAACATGGTCTAACTTAAATTCTTTCCCTTAAAACACATTTTACCATGGGGAGCATAGTCAATAACATTGTAATAACTATGTATAGTATCAGACGGGTAATAGACTTATCAGGGTGATCACCTGGAATTCATTATATAAATGTCTAATCACTATGCTGTATCTGAAACTAATATAATAGTGTATGTCAACTGTAACTGAAAATTATTTTAAAATTTAATAAAATATAAATACCAAAAAAATACCTTTTATACCAAGAATTTAGCCCTCTATAATTATATTTGGCAAGTAATAGAGAGAAAGCTTTAAATTCAGTATCCTCCTGACACAAGCTGACAATGAATGCTTGTTAAATGCTTTATTGTTAAAAAGTACATTCAAACATGCACTATTTTACCATTTAGGAAATCATCTAAAACTGGGAATGATGTAAAAATCATATACAGATGACACTTGAACAACACCAGTTTGAACTGTATGGGTCCATTTATGTGTGGATTTTTTTCAATAGCTAAACTGTAAGCCATCTATATCCCCAGATTTCACATCCACAGATTCAACCAAAAGGAATCAACAATAGTGTTCTCAATCCACAGTTGGGAATCCATGGGTGCAGAGGGCCAAATGTATGCATTGATCTATGCCATTTTATGCAAGGGACTTGAGCATCATAGTTTTTGGTATCTGTAGGGGTCCTGGAATCAATCCTCTGGATATTGAGGGACAATTACAGTTAAGTTTGGGGGGAGTCAAAAGTTATACTTAGATTTTCAACTGGGCAGGGTTGGGTGCCCTAACCCTCATGTTATTCAAGGTCAACTGTACATTAGATTGTATTTTATGTTGATATATAAACATGGGTCCTTGCACCCACAATATTCTGGGGGAGGGGGGAAAGTTCAGTAAACGTGAAAGTAATAAACTAAAAATAAAAATTGTGTTTGTTTTAATTTAGGAGGCAAAGCTAAACTATTGGTATTTTTTAAGGCTGGTTCTTTAAAATTCATAGCAGCAATAAAACTATGTATTTAAAAAGCAGATTTTAAAAATTTAATTTAATCTTTTCCACATGTACCAGTGGTCTTCTAACAAGTGAAAGTAGAAAAAAGCCCTCTGGGTTCACATTTAGCCCATGAACGCACACAGGCAGCTGCACACGCCCTACTTGCACATCCTCCTGCATCATCTTCCCCAACAGCCAACTCTGGGACTAGAGTCTCTGGGTTCAAATCCAGCTCTGCCACCTAAGAGCTGTGTGACTTAGGCAAGTTATTCATCTTCTGTGCCCAAGTTCTCTTCTGTATAAAATACTACTAATAATAGCGTCTACCTCACAGAGCTGTCATGAGAATTAAGTGTGTTAGTATTGGTAAAGTGTTTAGAACAAAGCCTGGCACACAGGTTTTGTAGTTCCCTTCCTGAGTCTTTTTATGAAGACCCATGAAGAGAACCGCAAGATAAAACCCCTCATATTTCCCCTTTTACACAAAAGGCAGGATTGACACTTCAGTTGCAAAAGCCACATTTTTTGGTAGTATAATGCCTAACAGTGTCAACAAATATGTGTGGGACAGATGGATACAAAAAGCTGAAGAAAGGAAAAAACAATCACCTCTTCTATTACACTTAAAATTCCAAAGAGCTTATTAAATTCAAATAGCCAAAGTGGTAAGTTGGGGACTGAATGATATCTTCACCACTAACAGGTGCTTTCTTTCCACAGCCAGTCCTGGTTCCAATGGAAGCACCATAAATCCATTCATCTGCCTGCCTCTGCCACGCCACTCCCTTCCCATAATAAAAGTGGACAGTTTCCCACTTACACCATCACCCACACTTCCCACTGTCATTGCCCTCAACACCACATCTTCTATTGCCAGTATTTATCACTAATACTAAAACATGAGGCAAAACGAAATTTCTAAAGGAGCGTGAAATCTATAAAAAAAAATATTCAGAGCAAGGCTTTCAATTAATTTCATATTTAAATGGAATTCATTTCAGACCCAATTCAATAGAGCTTTCATATTCTGAAGACATTCCCAATAATACAAAAAAGTGTTAGTTTCAAAAAAATTCTGCTTTAGTGTGTTTGGGAAATCTGGGCTGCTACTATGTCATAACTCAAATTTGATCTGATGAATTAATTTAGATATCCATACAGGAAACTCAAATTCTGACTCACTGGAGCTTTTCACTGGTAGCCTCCTAGAATATTGCATCAACCCCAACCATCATTTAACTCTAGTCTTTCTGCCCTCTAAATCCACTGTCTGTATGCAGCCCTAAAATGCCCTTATGAGCTCATCTCTGCCCTGTTGATCACCCTTCAGTGGCTCCTGTTGTCCCAAGGTAAAGTCCAGACTCACTTGCTAACTCCCTACCAGCTCCCTGACCTCTAATCCTGCTAGAGTCCAGGGGTGGGCAAACTTTTTGACTCGAGGGCCACAATGGGTTCTTAAACTGGACCGGAGGGCCGGAACAAAAGCATGGATGGAGTGTTTGTGTGAACTAATATAAATTCAAAGTAAACATCATTACATAAAAGGGTACGGTCTTTTTTTTTTTTAGTTTTATTCATTTCAAACGGGCCGGATCTGGCCTGCGGGCCGTAGTTTGCCCACGGCTGTGCTAGACCATACTGCAAACATACCTTGCTCTCTTCTTACCTCCTACCTGGAACATCCTTCCCACCACCACTGCCCTTTGGTATCATTTCCTAAGGTACTTCCCAGGTGAAGGACACTTGCTACAGGCTTCCATAGACCGCTTTTTCCTTAACATGGCACCATACTGCATCACTATTTTTTAAACTTATCTTTCTTTCTTAATAGACTATAAGCTCCAAGAGGGCTTCTTTATTGATGTTTCTCCAGCACCTGGAAAAATGACTGGCACAGAGGCAGTAGGAAATAAATATTAGTTTAATGGGTGAGATGATGATGGATTAACCATAACAGTTAAGATGGAGAAACAGAGAAAAATGCACACAGAACATGGTAGAATCAAGAAGGACCTGGTCACAGAACAGAACACAGGCAATAATAAATTAAAGAAGGGTCTACCACAGGGGTCCTCAAACTTTTTAAACAGGGGGCCAGTTCACTGTCCCTCAGATCGTTGGAGGGCTGGACTATAGTTTTAAAAAAAAACTATGAACAAATTCCTATGCACACTGCACATATCTTATTTTGAAGTAAAAAAACAAAACGGGAACAAATACAATATTTGTATTTGCATGTGGCCCGCAGGCCATAGTTTGAGGACCCCTGGTCTACAATGTCAAATTTCCACCTTGGGTAACAAAATGAATAGTGTCATTCACCAAGAGATAGGCAGAGGTGCAAGCTTAGGGGATGAGGTAATGAGTTTAGTTTTAGACATGTTGAATTTGAGGTCCCTCAAGACATCTGTCTGAGAAGTCTTGGCTAAAAACATGTCATTCGTCTGCTAAAGACATGAACAGCTTCCCAATGCACTTAAACTCCAAGCTCATCACTGTGTGCTCCAGAGCCTGCAAGGACTAGCCCTCTCTAACTCTCTGACCTCATTTTCTACCATTTGTTTTCCCATTGTCCACCTCCCCCTGGATCTCACTGTCCCTGAGAAGTGATAAGCAAGGTGCTCCTCAGCATCTCAGCACTCACTGTGCCCTCCGCCTGGAACACTTTGCCTAGATCCTCACATGGCTTCCTGCTTCTCATCACACAGGTCTCATTTGAGATACCACCTCCTCAGGGAGGCCCTCCCTGTCAATCATAACAGTCATCCAAAGCAGTCCTCCCTGCCAGTCTGTTCCAGTTTCATCACTAAATACTTGATAAACATATTTTATTTGCTTGTGTTACACATTTATTGTCTATCCTGTCTACATTCTACAAAGTTGGGCCCCTCACCCTTGTTCTTTGCCAGCATTACCCGCCCCCCTCAGAATTTAGAATAGCATCTGGCCCTTGCTAATAGTTCAACAAGTTCACTGAACAGATGAATAAAGATAGCAAGACAGGCTTTGCCCTCCTCCTGCCTTAGCATGACATAGTTGTGAAAATACAAAAGGTAATACAAAGTGTCAACTATACAAGGAAACTGAAAATGCTGACTAGTTATCTCACAAATTCCAGGAAGACTTCTACTAACAAGACAAAATAAAAGCTCTTGAGAGGAGAAACAAAGGGGAAAGGGAGAAGAGGGGTAATAGATTTCTACTGCCTCCTTGGGCCTCCACAAGGCTGACCACCAGGAGTACTGTGTTTATTTTGTTTTATTTGCTCATTTTGTTAAATATTTATTCATTCTTTTATTGAATAAGTGGCATATTCTGGTTCAAAGACTGAAACTATAAACAGGTTCATATGGAGAAATCTCACTTCCTCTCCTTACCTGTTCACTCCATTCCTCAGAAGTTTTCTAAGGTTTTTGCTTTGATAAATCTCTTATGTGACCTGTGCACCTATTTCAGGCACTGGCTGCTATAACTGTGGAATAAAAACCTTGAAGTTAGAATTTAGGATAACGTATATTTTAAAAGATATTACCAAATTATCTCCATACAGAGTATGCCATGTTATCCTTGGGAAATAATTAAAATAAAAATTCCCAGACCCACTCCAAGCCTATCAGATCAGAAAATCTAAGGTAGAGAGAAAAAATTGGCTTTAAATAAAACAGCTCCTTGTCACTGTGACCATCAGTCATATTTGGGAACTGCTGTCCTCCCACAGAGAGGAGTGGTCTTCACCAATCAGAGGGAGGAAGCCACTGCTGCCCTACTGTGGAAGCTGGAGCCCTTAACCTCCATATCACAATTTCTCTTCTTAAATATATAATCATACTTAAGTGGTTATATATACACAAGAGGCCCAGTGCACAAAAATTTGTGCACTCGGGGGGGAGAGGGGGTCCCTCAGCCCGGCCTGTGCCCTCTCGCAGTCTGGGACCCCTCGGGAGATAATGACCTGCTGGCTTAGGCCTGCTCCCGGGTGGCAGAGGGCAGGCCCAATCCCTAGGTGCAGCCCCTGGTCGGGCTCAGAGCAGGGCCGATTGGGGAGTTGGGGCGCTGCCCCCTGTCATGCACAGAGCAGGGCGGATCGGGAGGTTGCGATGCCACCCCTAGACACGCTCAGGGTAGAGCCGATTGGGGAGTTGGGGCGCTGCCCCTGTCATGCACAGAGCAGGGCGGATCGGGAGGTTGCGATGCCACCCCTAGACACGCTCAGGGTAGGGCCAATTGGGGGGTTGGGGCACCGCCCCCTGTCACACTCAAGGCAGGGTCGATAGGGAGGTTGCTGCACCACCCCCTGTCACGCACAGAGCAGGGCTGATCAGGGGGTTGGGGCGCTGCCCCCTGTCACTCACAGAGCAGGGCCCATCAGGGGGGTTGGGGCTCGCTCTACCCCGTCACACACAGAGCAGGGCCAATCAGGGGGTTGAGGAGCTCCCCCCCGTCACTCACAGAGCAGGGCGATCAGGGGGTTGGGGAGCTCCCCCCTATCAGGCACAGAGCAGGGCTGATCAGGGGGTTGGGGCGCCTTCCCCCGTCACAAACAGAGCAGGGCGGATAGGGAGGTTGTGGCCCCACCCCCTGTCACACACAGAGCCGCAGGGCGATCAGGGGGTTTGGTCACTGCCCCCTGTCATGCTGATCCCGGTGCCGGGAGTCCTCGCTGCTCCACTGATTCCGGTGCTGGGAGGCATATTACCCTTTTACTATATAGGATAGAGGCCTGGTGCACGGGTGGGGGCCGGCTGGTTTGCCCTGAAGGGTGTCCTGGATCAGGGTCGGGGTCCCCACTGGGGTGCCTGGCCAGCCTGGGTGAGGGGATGATGGCTGTTTGCAGCTGGTCACACCCCCTTCAGGGTGAGGGTCCCCACTGGGGTGCCTGGCCAGTCTGGGTGAGGGGCTGAGGGCTGTTTTCAGGCTGGCGGGTGACTGAAGCTCCCAACCTGTCCTTTTTTTCTTTTTTTTTTTTATTCTGGGCCAGCTTTAGCTCTGAGGCTTGGCTCCAGCTCTGAGGCCTCGGCTGCTGAAAGCAGGTATCTGGTTTGTTTGGGTTCTATAATTGTAACACTGTTGCAGTCCTGCTCACTCCAGCTCTGAGATCCCGGCTGGCTGAAAGCAGGGATCTGCGTTTGTTCTATAATTGAAACAATGTTGCGGTCCTGCTGGCTGAAGCCCCGCTGGCTGAAAGCAGATTTCTGGGGTTTTGTTTAGCTTCTATATTTGTAACAATGTTTCTTAAACTGCAAGCTCAGAGGCCAGCAAGGCAGGCGGGGAACATTGGCTTCCTCCATCACTGAAGCAAGCAATCCTCCTGTTCGCTTCAAGCTGCCTGGCTGCCGGCCGCCATCTTGGTTGGCAGTTAATTTGCATATCGCCCTGATTAGCCAATGGGAAGGGTAGCGGAGGTACAGCTAATTACCATGTTTCTCTATTATTAGATAGGATATACACAAATACATATATATATATATGTGTGTGTGTGTGTGTGTGTGTGTGTGTTTATGTATACATACACATGCATATAAATATTCCTGTATTCACATGGAATTGGAATCTCTCTGAAAAGAAAGATACAAAATGGTTACATGGCTATCTTCAGGAGTGCAAGTGGGTAGCCAGGGTGAAGGGAGACTTACCTCCGCTTTGAATTGTGTACTGCGTGCATATATTATTACCTATTAAAAATCAATAAAATTATAAAGCTCCCTCTTCTTGCACTGAATCTGAGACATCATACCCAACAATGCTGTAATCATTTTAAATTATGTCCACAAAACATTCCCACATCAAGAGGTAGAATCTAATTCCTCAGCCTTGAACGCAGGCCACTTCCACTAAAGAGACTGCGGAAAATGTGATGCTCTGTGCCTTCTAAGCCTGGGTCATAAAGGAGCTTCCACCTGGCCTGCTAACCCTTTGATAACCCCCACTGGGGAAAGCCAGCCACCATGCTGTGAGGACACTCAGCAGTCTGTGCACACACGGAGGGGGGCCAAGAGGAAGTACTTTTTGAAAGAAAAGGAACTGTACAGACCTACCTGAAGACACAGAGAGGAGTGGGTAACAGCTCTGACAGAGCCTCAGCCTGGGGAAGATGGAAGGACAAGTCTTCTTCTGAGGTAGAACAGAAGAGAAGTAAGAAATACAGACAGATGTTAATGTAGAAGGAAGGGGATTTGATAAGTTCAACACAACAGATCTTACTGTTTCTGTGGAGCTAGAGTGTGATAAAAGCGAAAAAGAAAAGGTAAATATTTCCAACAGTCACTAAAATATAGGAAAGAAAAATAGATGACTAGGTTACCATTCAGAAGAACCATCTTCATCAAAGTTATAGAATTCAGCTCTTTAGAATTACTACTATCACCTTATTCAAAGCAACAGTGGTTTAATCACTTTTAGAAATATCCAAGAAAATATTTCAAGAGCTTTAAATTTATTAGTTCACGGTTCTTCCAAATGTTAAAGCTAAATTCTTAGTTATTATATAAATTCTTTATCCTTTTGAAGGGAAGAGTGATTGTTCAACATTACTTTCAGAAAACTCTTTCCTATTCCTAAATCACTCTCCAAAAGGCCAGATGAATTCAATTCCCATATGGTCCATTTGCCAGTCCTTTAATTTCTAATATTATCTTTAGGAAATTACAAAAGCTTGTCTTCCTTACATCAATTAGAATTTGAACCTGTCTCTAAATTTGAGCCAATGCCATGAGCAAAGGCTTAAGTATCATTCATAATTCATCTCAATGATCACTTCACAAGTACCTGGCATGCCAAAACACCAGAACAAGCACTAAGGGAATAGAAGGATTTCCTAAAGGCTATTTCAATCCAGGAGGAGAGATAAGTCATGTATATAAATAGCTGTAATGCAAGACAGATAGTAATAAACAGAACGACAAATAGCACACTAGGCACACAGAGAAGACTGCTTAACTGCAACTTGGGAAGCGATGGTTTCATTGAAGAAACTGCATTTGAGTTGAGCTTGAAGAATGGGAAAGAGAAAATGTGAACATCATGAACAAAGGCATTGTAAGAAGGGGAGCATAATGCCTTTGCACAGCTGTCATGTAATCGATGTTTGCAATGTCATTACTGACCAGAAACAGTTTAGTTCAACTTGAGTCAAATATCAAGGGCCAGGAACAATATAGAAATATTCATTTGTTTATTCAACAGGTATTTTATTGAGCACTTACAAAGTACTAATAAGCACTGTTCAGGGCACTGCATATATAACAGTGAACAAAAAATAGTCTCTGTCTTCATGGAGCTTATAATCAGGGAGTAAACCACAAACAGATAAATATATAACATATATGTCAGGTAGTAATAAGAGCGAAGGTCAAATTTCTCTCTGATAAAGTAGAATTTGAGCTCAAATCTACTTGATTTAGTGAAAATTTGACATATCTATGTGAGCAGTGTCCCCTGCAAAGAAAGTACAAAAGTTCTATGATGGTTACTTATTAATCTGCTCAGAGAATAGAAAGAAAACCAATGCAGTAGAGCAGAGTAAGTAAGGGGGAGAAGGTAGAAGATGGGACCATGGAGGTAGTGAAGAATCAGATCATGAAAGACCCTGTAGATCATAGAAAGAGCTTTCATTTTATTATTAATAAAATGTAAATGGGATTAAGAGGTCTGGACACAGAAAAGCCCTTAAGTGACCCTATGGGGGCAAGGCTATAAACAAGGAGGCCAATTAGAAATCTGCAGCAGTGGTCCAGGTTCGGTTGGGTACAAGTAGCAGCAACAGAGGTCATAAGAAAGGGCCAGATTCAGAATATATTTCAAAGGTAGAGTCAACAGGATCTGGTTACAAACTGGCTTATGGAGAAAAAGAAAAGACTCCAAGGTTATGGCCTGAGCATACACAGAGAAAGTAAGGCTGGAAATACAGCTTGGAAATGACCACATATCATCATCTATCAAATTAGTCTTGGGAACCATAATGAGAGTATGACATGAGAACTTGGGAAAATCATGTTATCTCTCTTTTTACCACTCCCTTGTCTATAAAATAAAGCAAAATAGGAAACTGCTTCTCAAAGTAGGAAGCCCATATGATACTCAAGCACTGTTTAGGGCACTAAATTTAAAAGGGCTCTCACTAGAGACGTGTGGATGAAAAGGTATCCTCTTGCTTGGGACTAGATACAGGTGTAATTTTAGAAAGCAATCTGAGATTTGTGACATCATCAAGACAACAGAGTAGAGGACCGGAGCCCTCATCCCTCCAAGAACAGCAATTAGCTATCCAGGAACTATGTTAATAGCTCTGGGAGATCTCAGAAGTCCACTTAGGGAGCTTCATCAACACAATGGAGCAAAAGCCTGCAAATAACCACACAAAGAGAGTAAGGAGACGTTTCACTTGGCCTGCATCATCCCATCTGCTCAGCACCAAGAGAAAACTCCCAGGCCCAACAGAGCTCCCCGCCACAGGAAAAGGAGAAGTGAGCCACCAGCTTCCTCAGCCTTTTGGGACATATGCACAAAGGATCTGTTTTGCTTTCACCCTCCCAGAGACTGGCATAACTCAGACATCTAGAGATAGCTAGGAAAAAGGAAGGACAGGGGCCCCTATATCAGCCACGTGGTTGGAACAGCTGTGGTCCTCAGGGTCCTTCTCTGCAGAGGATCTCAGCTTTCATCACTGAGGACTTAGTCACAGACTTTAGCAGACTGCTCTGCAGAGGACCCCAGCAGCTTTTGCCACTGAGAAAAGCAAGGGTCAGCATAGCCACCACAGACCCCCTAGAATTTTTGCTGCTACGGACTCCATAGGTTTTTGTGTTAGACACCAGTTGTGTGAAGTACTCCCCATACCCGACTCCTCAGCCAGCCCAGCTGTAACACCACAAATGCCCCAGGCCCCAGATGCATACCGGCAGCCAGCCCCAGTTGCGGCTTTGCCACAGCCAACCCTCACCTCCACATGCGTGTCCACAGCTAGCCCCTGAAGATACAGTAGTGCACACTGACAGCCCAGGTCCTCACAGCTCCTTGTGCACCCGGATCCAGCCCAACTACTGTCACCACTTCATTACACTAGTGCACCTGCAGCTGGACCCTGCAGCCATGCACCTGCACACCCCAGCCAGACCCAGATTCCTGTCACTGGCCTCACTGCTCAAGCCTAATCCCTACAGAGGTACAAATGCACACCAATAGCCAAGATCCCCACAGCAGCTCAAGGGCCCATATCTGGCCCCAACTCTGTCACTGGCCTGGACCACCCACACATGCCTGCAACTAGCACCTGCAGCTCTGTACCTATCCACAATAGTCTAATACTGGCCCTCCTGCATGCCAAGCACCCTCAGGCTTTAGGGGCATTCTAGCTGCTCTGTCTCACTGGAACTCTTTCCTAGATATCATTCTCTTCGCTGGAATCTCATCTCATGGAGGTCTACATCTGATGCCCAGCACTCCCAGTACTTCTCTTTTATCATCTTTTAAATACTAAATAAGTTACCTATTTATTATTTCCATCAGTTGTTGACTGCCTCTCCCCCACTGGAATATAACAAAAGAATTTTGACATATTTTGTTTACTGATGTACCCAAAGGCCTACAACAGTGCCTGACACACACTAGGCTCTCAATAATCATTTGTGGAATAAACTAGATATGATATACCAGATATTAAATAATTCAATTTGAAATAGTGCTACTATAATTACTTAATTCATCAACTTTTTAAATCTACTTTAAGCAAAAACCAACATCCCCCAAAAGAAACAGGGAGAGGTCCCACTACCTTACCACCAAGAATAAATTAGTCCAATTTTCCCATAGTTATACTGTTTTTTTAATATATATTTTTATTGATTTCAGAGAAGAAGGGAAAGAGATAGAGTGATAGAAACATCAATGATGAGAGATTCAGTGATTGGCTGCCTCCTGCACACCCCACATTGGGGATCGAGACCACAACCCGGGCATGTGCCCCTTGTGAGAATCAAACCCGTGACCTCCTGGTTCATAGGTCAATGCTCAACCACTGAGCCACACTAGCTATGCTAGTTAAACTATTTTTAAGATTGCTTAGTGCACATATATGGAACAAAATACAGATAAAGATTATTTGCTTACAGATTTTTCAAATGTAATCTCAAGAAAATAAATTTATACCCTCTCAAAACACAAAAGAATGTAGCCCATTCTTTACAAAACTGATTGTTCTCAGTACCTTGATATACATGCAGATTTCTTTCTCTAATGTCTGCTCCATTATTTTATAAAATACTACATGAGGCTGATATTTCCAGGATCACCTCTTATTGATAAATGATTATTATTCATGAACCAAACTTGTTTCTTCCATCATATTATGCTAGGTTAGCTGACCATTAGTCTTATTTCTATTCATTATATTCCACTTTCCACATATTTCATCAAATACTTTTTCTGGGTTCTTATGGAAAAGATGACAAAAACATCTGACCCACCCTTATTAACATATAAAGGAGGGAAAGGAGGAAATATGTATGCATTGTGAAGATATACCTAAAGCAAAAAGGTCAATTCAGTCCAGAGTCTGGAAAATTTATCTTCATTTCAAGAATTGTATTATTAATAAAGTTATATGTCTGACACAAAACTTGTGACAAGTGCACCTATGCCCAATTTACTGTTCTCAAGACTAAAATATGCATTGCAATATGTTTGGTGTATTAATTCTAATCACAGATCTCAAAAATATAATTAGTAGTAGCAGCATTTGAAAAGCTGACATAACTTTCACTGTTAGACACTTAAAATCATATTTAAACACTATAAACCCTTTTTGCTCCAGACAGCTAAGTACATTACCATATCACATGGGTATTCTATATTCAGTTTCCCTTTTGACTGATTTTATAATTTAACCCCCAGGGATATTATCTGCAATAAAGAAGCAGAAAAGAGCACAGCATTGTAAAATTATATCTTTCCCAAGGTCCCATAATTAGCATTGAGCAAGACCAAGACTTGAACCCAAGTACATCTAGTACTAACACTGGCATATCCTCAATGCATATTAACCAATGTTTTCTTCTCTGTTTTGGATTTTTTAAAAATACCCAACCTATAAGAATTAAGAAAAAAATATAATTTTGATATTATTATCTATATATATAAAAGGCTAATGTGCTAAGTGTCCAACCATCGACCGGTTGCTATGATGTGCACTGACCACCAGGAGGCAGATGCTCAATGCAGCAGCTACCATGACGTGCACTGGCCATTTACAGAGAAATGGCACCACAGACCTGGAGCCCACAAAGCAACACTCCGCTTCCCCCAAGTGGGACACAGGCCCCGCCACCACCCCAGAGTGACACCCCACCAAATTGCAGCCAACACTGCCAAGACCCCATGGTGCAAAATGTGGCCCACAGCCCAGCCCAGCCTGGAAACGGTTGCTGTGGGTGCTGGGGAGTGACGTCACGTAGCAATGCCTGGCTTCCTCTCCCTAGCGACTAGCCTCCTTGGAGTTTCTTCAGCCCAGAACACAACTTGCTTTATAGCCAGGTTTTACACTTTAACCAAATGTCTGTGAAACACTTTCCTGTGCCTCAACTCATTTGATCCTCACAGAAGTCCTGGAATAGGTAGGTAGGAAACTCGGTAGAATCCTATTTTCTTTTCATTAGCCAGAAAATGGAGATTTAGAAAGCTTAGAAACTTGACCCAACTGAAAAGAAGTAAGAAATGGTGGACCTTGAAAATGACTTCAGGATTTCTCACTGCACAGAATATAGTCAAACACTGCTGCAGTCAAATATTTTACCCTTTTTTCTCCCTGCATGATCTACAATAATAATCTGCTTTGGGTTGATATTTATTGCTATGTTGCTGACAAGTACCTGAAAGAGAAGTTGGGGTGCTTCACTGGGCTGGAAAAAGTTTAGCTAAAGCAGAAAGCAGGTCTAATTAAACAAGTTTATTCTGTATATACAAAAGGCTAAGTTGACTCGTGCATGCACAATATATATAAAGCTCTCACTGGTGCCAATCGCATGCATGTGTTTCTATCTGTCATTGTCGGTCGTGAATTTGGTTGACACTTCTATTATAGAGAAAGGGCAATTAAAGATATTAAAATATTTCTTCTAATTAATTTCCTTTCAATATGCACTAATCCGTGCACCAGGCCACTAGTAGTAAATAAAGATGAATCACATTCTGAAGCTGAATTATTAGTATGTAAGAAATGAGTCATGAAAAAGTATCTCCCAAATGCAGATTTGAACAGAGCACTTTTTTAAATTTCACAATTCTTTTAATATCATTTACACAATTTGTAAACAGTTGCTATGTAGCTGCACGGTTAATACAAAGCCTCAAGGAACCCATCATGTAGACCAGTTGGGCCTGCCACAAATCTCCAGAGGGCACTTTGACTGCACAGTGTTGAATGATCACTGGGGGCCTGGAACTTCGCAATGTGGCCCTGAATGCCAGGTGTTGCCCAGAGAGGGAATGGGGCAGTCCCTTCTGCAGCCTGGACACCCAGGTGCCTTTCTGCCACCACCCACTTGGTGAGCCCAGGTTGGCACCTCTCACTCCACCCAGAAGAATCCAAATTGCTCTACACAATGAGGTTAAGGAGTAAAAGATTTTGTGAGCATGCTGCAACCAACTAATGAGGAAGCACCCTGTGATCTACCAGGTGAAAACCACTCCTGTGACTGACAGGCAAAGACAGTCTCCTTCCCTAAGAAAAGAATTTGTTTCTCAGAATATATTTACTTATTCTTTTGGGGAATCTATATATATATATAATCCTAATATGCTAAGTGTCCAACCGATTGGTTGACTGTTTTGTCAACCGTTTGATCAAGCGCTCAACCAGTCACTATGATGTGCACTGACCACCAGGGCACAGGTGCTCTGACCAGTAGGTTAGCTTGCTGCTGGGGTCTGGCCGATTGGGACTGGGCGAGATGGGCCAGACACGCCCTGGAGCCCTCCTGCGGTCCTTCCCCAGCCAGCCGGCCCTGATCAGCCCCGATGGGGACTGGGTGCGATGGACCAGACACGTCCTGGAGCCAACCTACTACGGACCTTCCCTGGCCTCTAAAATATTTCTTTTAATTAATTTCCTTTCAATGTGCACAAATTCATGTACTAGGCTTCTAGTAAGCATATAATGCTGCAAGTATGTAACTAAATATATGGCCCATTTGGAGCAATATTAAAGTACATTCTTATAAAAAACAGATAATGAGATTCTGACAGGTAGGAACAATAGCTATTTTCAGACTATGTTCTAAAGGTTTTATGCTTAGAAAGTCATTTAATCTTCACAGAAATCCTTTTGCCATCCCCACCTTACAGCTGAGGAAGCTGAGGCGCATTAAATAAGCTGCCTCTGTTTACACAGCTACAAAACATTTTTGAGCAAGGAGTCAGAGCCAAGTGGGGCATTTCTGAACATTTAATTAAAGATGTAAACATTTTGCCGAAACCGGTTTGGCTCAGTGGATAGAGCCTTGGCCTGCGGACTGAAAGGTCCCAGGTTCGATTCCAGTCAAGGGCATGTACCTGGGTTGCGGGCACATCCCCAGTAGGAGATGTGCAGGAGGCAGCTGATCAATGTTTCTCTCTCATCGATGTTTCTAGCTCTCTATCTCTCTCCCTTCCTCTCTGTAAAAAATCAATAAAATATATTTTTAAAAAAAAGATGTAAACATTTTAAGTAAAAAAAACGGATGTTTAGGAATTTTGAGAAATTAAACAAAAACTGCTGATCAAGAATGAGCAGAAAAACAAATTGTACTGAGATGAAACTCAGATGAACAAAGGCACCAAAGACAGCGAGGAAAGAAGTGCAGCAGGAGACAAGACCAATCCGAAAAGGACTTCAGCGTGCACAGCCTAACCAACAGAAAAGGCACAACACAGAGCACTTCCCCCGAATGCCACAGTGCAAGACACTGGGACAAACACTAAAAACAGCAAACACACAATATTTCATTTTAAAATCTGCGGAGACTTACAAGCAGCCTATCTCATCCAAAGTACCAGCTGAGCAACTACTGGCCCCTTCTTTCTCAATATTTATATGTAACTGTTTTTTTTAATTGTTATAAAAAAATCAAAGTACTAGAACAACTGGACATCCATCTTTATTTCAAGTATCACCCCACAAAGCCCCAAATTGAAAGATCTATATAAAGAAAACAATTTATGTGAAACACTGATGTTACAGTGTGACATCATAAAAATCATTTTTTAAATTATACTAAAACTTTTCATATCTGAGAAGTTTCATCATAGTTCCCTTTCTTCTTCTTCTGTGTCTGCTTCCTAAAGATTGCCACCTATCTTTTCTTGGAACAAAAAATCCATTGTTCTGAGGTGATTTCCCTCCTACATTTGTGTGGTTAAGGTGATCTTCTTAAGAGAAGGTTAGATATGAGAGCTGGTTTCTTTCTTATCTGTTCATGGAAAATAAAAGGCTTGAAACTCCCCAGAAGCTCACACAGAGTTTTATTGGTATATGGTAAAACAGCCCCCAAATCTGGGAACCTCCGCTTTAGATTCTAAGTGTTTTAAGTCCATAGCACACAAAAGGGAGAGATGCCTCTGCAATGGAATGGACTGAGACTGGTTAAGACACTACGGTGCTGAGTGGGAAGTAGATATCTTTCCTTCTCTGCAGTTGGACAACTACTGTTTGATATCCTGCAAGCAGGTGTTGAGTGAAATATAACTCCCTATCTCGGGTTCAGGACTACTTGGGCATCATGTCAGGCTTAGAGCCTCTTCATGGAGCTGAGCCCCATCACCAATTCCTTAAACATCACATAGGCAAAGAAAAGCCAAGGTTCTCGGAACGCACTGAAACAGCCCTTTCTCTCCCCACTTCCGGCCTCCCTGCTCTTGGAGCATGTGCCAGGAGTCTCAGACTGCCAATCTGGACCCATTTCAGTCCTGCAGATATTTTGTTTGTGCCTCACACTATTTAGAACCCAGGAAATTACACACACACTTTAAATAATTCAATTTCTGACTTCAACTGGGGAGAAAAAAACAAACACACACGCAAATTAGGCCTGTCAACAAAAGACTTAAACTCCCGAAGGCACCAATCCACAGACCCTGCATGTGTCGCTGGGCACCACAAGCCCAGGACTCCTGCCCATCCCAAACCCAGGCCACTTCACCTACCCAAGTTACCCTCCCAGGGCCCCAGAAGACACGGATGTCCCTGGCCCTTGAAGTTTGTCTTTAGCAACTCTAGGGAGCACCCCAATGTTTGTTCAGCAGCCATTCACTTTCTGCTCATGGGTTGGAAGATATCAGTTACAGATGGGTGCTGGATCTTCACCACAAACTGGTATCTAATTTACTTTTCCTTTTTGTTTTTAATCTGGCTAGACCTAAATAAGGCCACATGAAACCTCTTCATATTTTAATTCCACTTAGTCAAACCTTTGAAAAGAAAAAGGAAACAGTGCCACCTAACTGTTTAAGTAGCTTTGTTCTTAAGGGGTTTTTTACTGCATAGCAATTGACAGTCATAACCATTTATTTCCAAATCATTTTCATTTCAAGTGCCTGGATATAATTTAGCAAAGAAAGCTCAGCAGTTGCCATCTCAAAAGCTAACAAAATGTTAAGTTTCACTATATATCTTAGAAAATAACAAATTCAAACTCTTTTAGGTAAGAGAGCTAATAGGGAATTCACAGAATAAATTTTATTCAGCTAATCAAGACTTTTCATATGAATTTTCTTTGTATGATACACTGAAATATTCAGAATAGTAATCATTTTAGTTCCCTCATAAAACTATTTCTTCTATTACAGAAATTCTGAGTAGCTGATGACCTGCAAAACGTTTTCATTCGATTAAAGATTTTTTAAAATAAAAACAAGGTTTTCTTAGACACTCTGGCTAAGCGTTAATGGCCACTACTAGTATATCTCTGATCTTGAGAAATCACTATGTAGCAATGATTTTTAAAAGCACATGTTTTAAAAAAGTAGTAACTGGCCCTGGCCAGTTTGGTACAGAGGTTAGAACATCAGTCTGAAGGGTCTCGGGTTCAATTCCCCATCAAGTACCTGACTTGCAAGTCTGATCCCCACTGAGGCCCCTTGTGAGAGGCAACCAATTGATGTGTGTCTTTCTCACATTGATGTTGCGCTCTCTCTCTCTCTCTCTCTCTCTCTCTCTCCCTCCCTCCCTCCCTCCCTCCCTCCCTTCCTCCCTCCCTACCTTCCACTCTCTCTAAAATCAATGGAAAAAATATCCTTAGGTAAGGATTAAAAAATAAATAAAAAGTAGTAACTGAAATCCACAGGAATGTGTTATCCTATCTAATAAAAGACAAAAAGGGTAATTAACTGTACCACCGCTACGCTTCCCATTGGCTAATCTGGGCGATATGCAAATTAACTGCCAACAAAGATGGCGGCCGGCAGCCATGCAGCTGAAGCCAACATGAGGCTTGCTTGCTCCAGTGATAGAGGAAGCCAAGGTTCCCCAGCTCTGAGCCCGAAAGCAACAATGTTTCAATTATAGAAGCTAAACAAACCCCAGATACCTGCTTTCAGCCTGGCCTCAGAGCTGGGAGCGCCAGTGACGACAACAATGTTTCAGTTATAGAAGGTAAATAAATCCCAGGAAAAAAAAAAGAAAAGAAAAAAAGGAGAGGCTGGGAGCGTCAGTCCCGGCCAGCCTGAAAACGGCCCTCAGGCCCTCACCCAGACTGGCCAGGCACCCCAGTGGGGACCCCCCACCCTAAAGGGGCTGTGGCCAGCCTGAAAACAGCCATCAGCCTCTCATCCAGGCTGGCCAGGCACCCCAGTGGGGACCCCCACCCTAAAGGGGGTGTGACAGCTGCAAACAGCCATCAGCCCCTCACTCAGGCTGGACAGGCACCCCAGCGGGACCCCCACCCTGATCCGGGACACCCTTCAGGGCAAACCAGCTGGCCCCCACCCGTGCATCAGGCCTCTATCCTATATAGTAAAAGGGTAATATGCAAACTGACCCTAACAGCAGAAAGACTGGGAATGACTGGTCACTATGACACACACTGACCACCAGGGGGCAGATGCTCAATGCAAGAGCTGCCCTCTGGTGGTCACTGTGCTCCCACATGGGGGAGCTCTGCTCAGCCACAAGCCAGGCTGATGGCTGCCAGTACAGCGGTGGTGGTGGGAGTCTCTCCTGCCTCCTCAGCAGCGCTAAGGATGTCTGACTGCAGCTTAGGTCTGCTCCCCGCTGGCAAGTGGACATCCCCTGGGGGCTGCCGGGCTGCCAGAGGGATGTCTGATTGCCATCTTAGGCCCAATCCC
The DNA here is from genome assembly GCF_000147115.1 of Myotis lucifugus. NCBI lineage: Eukaryota > Metazoa > Chordata > Mammalia > Chiroptera > Vespertilionidae > Myotis > Myotis lucifugus. Next base: position 2,665,760 of record NW_005871106.1, read on the forward strand.
CCAGGGAGCAGGCCTAAGCCAGCAGGTGGTCATCCCCTAAGGGGTCCCAGACTGTGAGAGGGCACAGGCCGGGCTGAGGGACCCCCACCCCCGAGTGCACAAATTTTTGTGCACCAGGCCTCTAGTAAATGTATAAAGTACTATAGAAATAGCAAACTTTAACAATACACCTTATACAGTATAGTGCGACAAAAAAAAATAAGTTAGAATGTTCTGCATCACAATCTTGAAAAGTTATTTTATGTTAAGTCTACCAAAAATTAGACTATCAATAAGCCTTCCAGAGCACAAAGAGTGAGCCTTAAACAATTTGATGTGCCAATTTTCCCTGCTTCCTTTACTTTTGATTTAGGTATAAACCCATATTAGTTGATAAACCATCAAATGCATTCCATGCAGGTATTTCCACAATTAGCCTATACAATTAGCCTATAGATCTAGAGTGAAACAAAATAGGAGACAAAACAAGTGAAAGAAAGAAAAAAGGAATTACTATAAAAGGAATTACTGTGGATCTGATTCTTGTAAATTACTCCGAAAGCTTACCAAAAGCTCAGCACACAGAAGCTATGATCAAGAAAATGGCTTAATGCTCACCTCCAAAATCAATACACACCTCCTGAGAACTATAATCTACAGACAGGTTCAGAGATGCACAGGGCTTTGAACTTCCTGCTCAATGCAGACAGTAACAGAGGCTAAACCCACTAAGCCATCCTCTTACATTCCCATGTATTCCTCATCCTCACACTTGAACATTAAAGCTAAGGCTTATTATAATGTGCCCCCTTTGTACAACTGGACTCAGAGACACTTTAAAGTTACTGATGGGTTAGCCTACTCTCACCTCATTTGTATCATTAGAAAAACAGTTCATAACACCACAAGCCCTACTCTTTTAACACAATCTTAAATTATATTTGATTCTCATTATACAACGGCAAGCAAACTGAACTGAAAGAGGAATATACCTTTATATCTCTCATAGACAGTAACGGTCACCAAATCAATAATGAACCAAAAACTGTCATATACAAGTGTGAGTGTGTAGGTGTATAGATGTATCAGTACATGGCCCATATTAGTTTTTAGTCCTTATAAGTACATTTATAGACATAATTATATATTCATCTTATATATTAAATTTCATTCTCTGAATTCTGACTAGTTGTCAAACATCATTAAAATAATACTTTGTGGAAATTTTCATTCTTATTGCTTCTTACATCATATTCAAGCCTTACGAATGTACTGGAATCCAATCCCATCCCCATTCTTACCGCAAACCTCAAAACCTACCCCAGAGTAACAACTAAATTGGGCAAGAAAACAGCCTATAAGATGCATAGTAGTATAAAGTACAAATGAGGAGGAAAAATAGTTTGCATATAAAGACAAGTATATTCTAGCTGAACCATATTTCTGTGAACCCTATGTACTAAAACTATTTTTTTTCTTAATTTTTATTTTAAAATTTAAAAAATGGAATAGGATACTGCAAAGTTGGGAGTTAGTCTCACTTTACATTCAAATACTAGTATATGAAAACCTATTTATGCTCCTCTAAATCTTGAGCATAACTCCATTTTATATATAACCAAAAATATTTAGTGTCTTTCCCAGGATGCAACTATGTGTAACTGAGGAAAGATGTTAATTTGTTTCATGTGAAACTTTAGCAAATATTGTCCACGTTTCAGAAAATGATACCATTAAGCACAAGCTGCTCAGATTTCCCTTCTGTGATACAATACACCTATGTCAGCATTTAACTGGTCACTTTCACATATAGGTGAATATACATATGGATACAGCATATAGGTGAATATACATATGGATACAGGCATCTGACTACTTCATTTTATTTTCTAGGCTAATCATATCCAAACACCTTGAAATATATATATATATATATATAAAATTTTATTATAAATTACCCTCCATTTATATCTCTACTTTATTATATACTAGAGGCCCAGTGCACAAAAATTTGTGCACTCGGGGGTGGGGGGGTCCCTCAGCCCAGCCTGTGCCCTTTCACAGTCTGGGACCCCTCGGGGGATGACCACCTGCTGGCTTAGGCCTGCTCCCTGGGGGATTGGGCCTAAGATGGCAATCAGACATCCCTCTGGCAGCCTGGCAGCCCTTGGGGGATGTCCACTTGCCAGCGGGGAGCAGGCCTAAACTACAGTTGGACATCCTTAGCGCTGCTGAGGAGGCAGGAGAGGCTCCCACCACCACCGCTGTACTGGCAGCCATCAGCCTGGCTTGTGGCTGAGCAGAGCTCCCCCATGTGGGAGCGCAGTGACCACCAGAGGGCAGCTCTTGCATTGAGCGTCTGCCCCCTGGTGGTCAGTGTGTGTCATAGTGACCAGTCATTCCCAGTCTTTCTGCTGTTAGGGTCAGTTTGCATATTACCCTTTTACTATATAGGATAGAGGCCTGATGCACGGGTGGGGGCCAGCTGGTTTGCCCTGAAGGGTGTCCCGGATCAGGGTGGGGGTCCCGCTGGGGTGCCTGTCCAGCCTGAGTGAGGGGCTGATGGCTGTTTGCAGCTGTCACACCCCGTTCAGGGTGAGGGTCCCCACTGGGGTGCCTGGCCAGCCTGGATGAGGGCTAATGGCTGTTTTCAGGCTGACCACAGCCTCTTTAGGGTGGGGGGGTCC
>NW_005871106.1:2668525-2673686 GCF_000147115.1 Myotis lucifugus
TGAGGGCGTTTTCAGGCTGCCAGCGACTGAAGCTCCCAGCCTCTCCTTTTTTTTTTTTTTTTATTCTGAGATTTATTTACCTTCTATAATTGAAACATTGTTGTCGTCACTGGTGCTCCCAGCTCTGAGGCCGCAGCCGGCTGAAAGCAGGTATCTGGGGTTTGTTTAGCTTCTATAATTGAAACATTGTTGCTTTCGGGCTCAGAGCTGGGGAACCTTGGCTTCCTCCATCACTGGAGCAAGCAAGCCTCATGTTGGCTTCAGCTGCATGGTTGCCGGCCCCCAGCTTTGCTGGCAGCTAATTTGCATATCACCCTGATTAGCCAATGGGAAGTGTAGCGGAGGTACGGTTAATTACCCTTTTTGTCTTTTATTAGGTAGGATGGGTATTATACTGACATTTTTAAAAGTATGGATAGATAAGTTATTTACCTATTAATTTCATTTCAAGTTACTAATGGGGATATTCCAAATATGTTATCAAAGGGATGACAAAATTGAAACTCCTGATCTATCACATTCATGAACATTCTTCTACTTTGATTCTTCCTATATTAGGTCCAACATACAAGTGAAAAAGAAATAGGGGTGACAGGTACACACCAGACCATTCATTTAAGCTTTTATTTTATGCCTGTAACGGGGAGGAAGTAAGTTCAAACTTTGGGAAAAAATAAATTTTTTTGTCCCCTCGTTAAAAGATTTGCTAATTTTTAGTCCCAGAAGAAAGTTCATCGTTGCTTGTAGGAAAGTGTGACCTTGAGGAGGGACATAAAAGGGACCTGTGGGTTTATTTAATTATAGGAACCTTCATTATAAAAATTTTGAAGTGAATTAGATGAAAATCAGAATAATTTTTAAAATGTGAGGGAATCAAATAATCTCTTAAAATACTTATAAACTATTTTTTTTCAGTCCTGACTGACATTTTTAGTTATTCAGCCTGAGGAAAAGTTGGAAAACTTTTTTAATGCTCACACAGAAGGGCCCTCATATTCTAGAGAATTTATTATCTTCACTTGCGATATAACAGAACATTCAAAGATGAGGACAGATTTTTCAATTTTCACAAAGTAAACTTATCTTTCTTCCTTTCTGCCATATGCTAACAGTGGCCACATAAACAATGCAGATATAACACAATCCTGAAGATATTACTCAGAGTTTATTAAAATCTTGGCTGTTTCTTTGTGACAGGTGGTCTCTGAGGTGAGTGCTATATGACTGAGCTGACAAAGCACAGAACTGGCATAAAGGAAACTCCACCCTTCACTGTGCCACCTTCCACACTCAGCTTCTCATGTGCCATCTGAGGAGCAGCACCATAAAGCTTGTCAATTACGGACTTGATGGAGATAGTCTCATTCTCAATAACATAGAAAGCATGGTCACCCTCTCATCAGCTTATGCACTGGTATTTTCCACACATCTCTTGTAGAGTCTGAGGCCCACGCACTAGTCCCATTCCCTCCCAACTTTATTTCCTGGACAAAAGGATAGAGTACCCAGTGTCAGTGCCTGACACACAACAGGTACTCTAAAATGCTGCTGAATGAATAAATACAAGAATAAAGTGCATCATTTCTAATGTGATACAGAGAAGCCTCAAATTTTAATCTCCATTCCTAGTTGTGAATTTCCTGGGGGCAGGACTAGCACCCCAGTGTCTGCTTGCCTCCTCATCTCCCACACCCTAGCACATCCTTGACCAAAATAGATACTAAATAAATGCATATGGGATAAATAAATGCATTTTTTACCTAGCATATATTTGTATTACTAGCTTCATAATTCCCAACTGTGTAATCACACAAATAATTATTACTCTAGAAAAAGTTCACCAAGCTATTGAACACAACTTTACTGCAAAACAAAGGTAAACATACTGTAATAGAAAGTGCCTGGCTTGGGGTTCAGGAAGATTAGGTCATAGTTCCAACTCTGTCATTACTCAGGTGGATAAATTTGGGCAAATCAGCTTTCATTTTGGCATCTCTGCATTAGAAACACGTGACAAGATTTTTTTATCGTATTAGTAGAAATTTAAGAGGTAGGTAAAGAGTATAAAGCCATAAGCTAAAACTCAAAATTAAGTAATTTTACTTTTCTTATCAATGTGGTAAAATTTCAATTATTTTACAACTTGTTTTAGCTTTCAAAGTGCTATTAATTTATGTCTTTAAAAGTTCATGCCTCTCCCATGTGTACTTCCTTCCCCACCCAATTGGGATGCCTTAGTAACTCCACATAGCTGGGTTCCCCAGTTTATTCCCCCGTGCCATGATCCCAGTCCCTGTCTATCTAGCTTCCCTCTGTCTCCTATTTTTTAAATTTAAATTATTGTTGAAAGTATTACATATGTCTCCTTTTCCCCCTTTGCTCCCACCCCCAGCACATGCCCTCACCCCCCTACTGTCTGTATCCACTGGTTATGCTTATATGCATGCTTACAAGTCCTTTGGTTGATCTCTTACCCCGCTCCCCACCCCCACCCTCCCCTGCCTTCCCTCTGAGGTTTGAAGGTCTGTTCCATGTTTCTATGTCTCAGGATCTATTTTTGTTCATCAGTTTACATTTTTCATTATATTCCACAAATGAGTGAGATCATGTGATACTTATCCTTCTCTAACTGCCTTATTTCTTGTGTTGGGCTTCCTGTTGATGATGGTTCAAGATGGTTCAACTCTGAATTCTTTAACAGAAGCTCCAGGCCCAGAAAAGCAACAAAACCAGGCCAGCGACCCCATGGATGCCCTCAGGACCAGCTGCATTGAATAATAATCCCCTGCTCTGGTGCTGACCAATCAGAAGAGACCACAACCCTGAATGGTCGCACCTGGAAAGCTGCTGAATATTCTATTAAGATCTTTCCCTGGGAACTCCCCTAAAATCTCTACCCTCAAAACCCTTAGGATGAAGATCCAGTGACTTCCATAATATAAAATTTATTATGATGATGGTTGCACAACTCTGTGAATTATACACTTAATTTTTTTAATCCTCACCCAAGGATGTTTTTCCATTGATTTTTAGAGAGAGTGGAGGAGAGAGGGAAAGACAGAGAGAAACATCGATGTGAGAGAAACACATTGATTGGTTGCCTCCTTCATGAGCCCAGACCAGAGCCCAGTTCTGGCCAAGAAGGAGCCTGCAACGGAGGTACTTGCCCTTGACCAAAATTGAACCCAGGACCCTTTGGTCCCCAGGATGACGCTGAGCCAAACTAATTAGGGCAATTATACACTTTAAATGAGTGAATTGTGTGGTATGTAAATTATATCAATAAAGCTGTAAAACAATAATAAATAAAATAAAATGCTGTATCTTCAATTTAGTTGGCAGACACCACATTTAGCTATAAGCATGAGCTTAATCTTCCACGTAGAAACCAAACACTATGATATACATGTATCAAATTATTATGTTGTACACCTGAAACTACTATCATGTTATATGTCAATTTAACCTCAATATAAATAAATAAACAAGCAGAAAATAGCAAATTCTAAGGTCTAGGTCATTTTTAAAACCTGTATTTATATATACATTTGTAAGTGAACCAGAAAAAGTGAATGTCAAAGGAAGGAACTCTGGTCTAAGAACCAAAGAAGGCTTCATAGAGGAGGAATTACACTGGATCATGAAGAATGTATTCATTCAAGTTTTCTAGTTTGGGAGGGTTAGGCACTGGTGGGAAGAGCATGTATATCAACAATGTCCAATCTGAACACTACAAAATAATCTTTCAAATCATAATCACCTCTTTTGATGCATGAAACACTTTTCTACCTCCAAGGCCCCCACACTCCTCTTCCTTCTCTCTGTCAATCTATACCACATGCATTTCTCATGACCCAGCCCAAGGCCCAACATTCTCTCTGCATCTTGTTCTGATCACTCCAGACCCCAAAGACCCTCTAGTAGCCAAACCTTCTGGCCACTGTCATTTCACATCACTGGCATTTAATTTTAGACTAGAGGCGCAATGCACAAATTTCGTGCAAGAGTAGGCCTTCCTTCCCCCAGCTGCCGGCACCGGCTTCCCTCGGCACCTGGGACCCGGGCTTCCCTCGCAGCCCCAGCTTCCTGCAGAAGGTCGTCCGGAAGGATGTCCTGTCTAATTAGCATATTATGCATTTATTATTATAGATTGTTTTAGTCTCGAATCCTATTTAGTTCCTTGTCATATTTTGTTCACAAGTGGTTTGGTTGACATGTTTTTATCTCCCCAACACTTTCAGTGGCTTGTCATATGAATGTTTGAACATATGGAGTAAACGGTTTACTGTACAAACAATTGATACTTTAAGAAAAATAAAGATGAATTAGAAGTGTAATTTAAGCTACAAATCACACAGTTACTGTGATGAAATACATGGATGTAGAGCTCATCTAAGATTCTTAGGTAGCTCCTAACTTTCCTTAATTCTGTCTTCACCAGATCAGCTTCCTACCAATGTGCTTTCTTAGAAAACAAATTGTGAGCTCACTGTAGAGGTAGACCAAGCTTAATACTATTTCTTTTGACCCCAACATAGTCCAGCAAAGTGCTAAGTAAACAATTCCCCAGTCAAGGACTACCTGCAATGCAAACTCATCACCGTGCCTCACGACCTGAGAACAGAATAGCAGTGTTAAGCTTATCTTACTCCCAAATCAACAATTACACACAAAGTGCATACAGCAGAGTCCCATCAATTTATATGCTCCAAAAACCTCTCCTCTTTCAACCACGCCTCCAGATCCTATGGAACCTCGAGGAAGAACCTTGTGAAGAGCTAAATGCACTCAACCTCTTTGTATTATTGAGGGGCTATCACAAACTCCACCCACCACCCCGTTTGCCACTGTAACCTGTTCGAGTTCAGTGGGCTAGAAAACACCAGGAGACCTCGCCGCACTTATTTCAGCCATAGGACCTACTCTGGAACCTGCCATGAGCATCTTCCAGGATCGCCCCACCAGCACCAGCGGGACCCAGAAGGCGTCTCTGACCCAGTAACTCTGCAGTGAGAGTGAGCCGTCCGGGTCCACGTGGGACTAGCCCAGAGGCGCAGGTCCGGGCCACCGGGCTGACCTCTGCCTACCACACGCGGTATTCCCCGCCGTGAGACCCGTCCTTTCAATTCAGCTTTCACTTCGGGCCACGGACAGACGAAGA
>NW_005871106.1:2674515-2699398 GCF_000147115.1 Myotis lucifugus
GTCCCCGGGCGCCCCCCCGACTTTCGGACTCGGACCAACTTCGGGCGGGGTCGCCCCTTCTTACCCCCAGCGGAAGCCGGGGCGCGGTGCCCACTCGGCGACAGGGGTGCGAGCCGCAGCGCCCAGGGCTGGCCGGTCTGCGGTGGCGCCGCTGCCCGGTGGTGCCGCGGGGGGAGCGAGGTGCACGCGCGGGTGGGAGCGCGAGCCTCCCCCCTGCCCGCCCGCGCGCATGCTCCCGCAGCACCTGCCGCGCTCAGGGTTCCGCTCCGGAGCGGTCCTGGGGCTCATAGGACTCGGGTTGCACGTGGGAGGAAGGTGATTGCGGCTTTATTTTCAGGTGCCTTTTTCTCCTGATTTGTTGCCTGAGAAGGAGTCCCCCCAGATCTTGGCTATTTCCTGGCTGACCAACCCCCCTCCTGCAACGCTGTCCCAGGGCCCTCACCCCTTCTTCATCCCAGCTCTTAGGGTTCACCTTCCAATGTTCACCTCTCTCCTCTGGATTCCTCGCTGTCCTGCTGCTCCTCCTGATTTTGCAACCTCCTCTCAAAGCCCCTCTCCCAGTCTTGACTTTGCTACATTCGCCTACACGAGTATCATTTCAAAATAAAAGAGACTCTTTTCTAGGGAGAGAACAAAAGTTGACTGACCCGGTGCTAGCTGCTGGGATTGAGCAGGAACTAGGAGCACTGAGTTCCCGCCCTCAGGTAACTTCCAGTCTTACTGGTTAACTTTAGACTTTTACAAACCGTTGTGGTAAATTTAGAGAGGAACTTATTGAATAATTTATTTTGGTTTATAATTCAAAGTAGATGGTACTTGAAGACTGTATTTTGTGACTTTAATTTTTTTTAAGATTTTTAATTGAATTTTAGAAAGGAAGGGGGTGGGGGTCGGAGAGAGAGAGAGAGATACTGGGATGGAGCCCACAACCATATGCCCTGACCGGGAATCAAACCAGCAACCTTTCAGTGCAAGCGCACTGAGACACATGAGCCAGGGTGTGATTTTTAAGTGGAATTTTCTTTCATGGAGGTGCCTTATGTATAAACTCCAAGGCACAAATAATAGCTGGTAGGTTCAAAATAAATATTAGTTTGCTGCTTTTGGCAAGAAATTCAATAATTTCACAGGATTAACAATAATATCCAAAGTGATCTTTTTAGTTGGTTGTTGACTACCTTAAACCCAGAACTAAACCTTTGTTTTTCAGGTGAAACCGGTCCATGGGTAGTGTGGTATCTACTAAAAAGGGTTCCCAGTGGTTAAATGGGCTCAAATTTGAGAGAGAGAGAGAGAGAGAGAGAGAGAGAGAGAGAGAGAGAGAGAGAACAAAACAAACAAAAAAGCAAAAACAGAGCCCCGCAGCCATTTCTGCACAGGCACCTGTCATGCAAACTGCACTTCAGGGAGAAGCCTACACTGAACTGCCTGCCTGCACTGTGTTCCTGCCCTCTGAGCCAGCCATTACAAGGGAGTTTCTGGGATCCTATTTCAAGTGATAGGACTGGGACATTCCCCATGGAATTAGGAGCTGCACAGGTCTATAGCCCCATCAGCTTCTTCACCCACCAATCAGAATGATTCCATTCTGACCAATCAAATTTTGAGGATTTGAAGTCCTCATTTGTATGAGGATGGACAATCAGGGACTAGGGGCAGGGACTTTTGTCTACATAAGTCGGCTTCCCTCAGCTATAGGCACACGCTTTCCCTTTCCACGGAAGACTGAAGACTGAGAATCTCATGGCTGAGCTGAAACATAAAGATGTCTTGCCAAAACAGAATCCAGGCATGCCATAGCAGAGAGTTGTAATTCTGTGAACACAGCCACACTTCAGGGTACTGCCTATGCATGCTTATTTACCTGAAAACTACATGAAATTACAGTGGGACTCAGTAGGTGGATGAGAAAGCATCCTCCCTGATATATACATGAGCACAAATAGTGCATTTATTATTGTTGTTTTTGATGAAGGACACACACTTCAATTATTGCAGAGTAATCCTGTCCTACCAAGCAGTGTTTGTTTGCCTTTAAAGCAGTGGTTCTCAACCTTCTGGCCCTTTAAATACAGTTCCTCATGTTGTGACCCAACCATAAAATTATTTTCGTTGCTACTTTATAACTGTAATGTTGCTACTGTTATGAATCGTAATGTAAATATCTGATATGCAGGATGGTCTTAGGCAACCCCTGTGAAAGGGTCATTCGACCACCAAAGGGGTTGCGACCCTCAGGTTGAGAACCGCTGCTTTAAAGATGAGTCTTAGTGATATAAACATCAAAATGTCCCCAGCAAAGAAAGAGTTAAGGGCACTTATAGTTTAACCTGCTCCTTAGAAAAATCAATATCAATATTATACAAAAATCAAAAAAAGCAGGATTGAAATCCAAATAGCGTGAATTTATTTTACCTTATCTTCACTTTTGGGGGAAACAGAATTACCATCTATAATAATAGAAGCATAATATGCTAATTAGACCGGATGACCTTCCGGAGCCCTGGCAGCAGGAGCCAAGGCACAGATGACAGAGGCCCCCCGGGCTGCCGTGGCAGCGGGGGGGGGGGGGGGGGGGGGGGGAGCCAACCCCCTTGCCCAAATTTTGTGCGTTGGGCCTCTATTTATAACATAATATATTAATATATTTGGCTTACCTTTATGAAAACAGAAACACTAGTTTCATGAGTTAGGTTAAAATAAAGCAAAGGATGCACCAATAAAACAGATGACATAGGCAGAGAACCTCATCCAGGGTTACTTAAATGTAAATGCATGGGTGCACAGTACTAACAACAAAATATGATTATATTCAAAGAAGCTGACATCTGTTTTAAACTACACTGTTATTCAAATTATATGGAAATATAAGCAGGTACACATTGGTACACCTATTACAGAATTTTATAAGCTTTTGCAGTAAATGCCTTTTATTTGAACTGCAGATTAAAATGAAATAGCCACATTGTTTATTGATTATTGTAATGTTACTAATACTAATGGGGTTTACAACACCTATGGTTACTAGGCATTTTATTTTTATAATTCAATTGAATCAGACATATTCTAAGTAGCAAAGTTGACTTTGACCAGATAGATAAAAATGGTTTATCCTTGAGATAGGAAGCCCAATGGCATAGTAAACACAGAAGAACCCCTTGCTGAAGGTCATCAAAACATAACAGAGTCAAAGCAGTTCTATAAAATATCTAGCAATATACAGTATCCCTGTCTGTCCATTGTGGGTGGAAATGAAACCTGCCCATTTGCTAAGATAGTGATTGGCTTTATATAAGGAACGCTCCATTTTTAAATTTGCTAAATTTATTTACTTTTTTATGGTTGGGTGTTTTATTTATTTTATATTTATATATGTTATTTTTATATGTCTATGTAATTTTTTCTAAGAACTAAATTACATTGGTTTATTATTTGATGCATAACAAGATTAGCTGTTCACACAGATGGGTTTTTAAGATTCACAATTGTTTTCTAGAATATACTTAGGACCATTTGTGAGAGTTAAGAACAGAGCAAGTTCCTTTACACACTTCAGTGTGATTAAGAAGTTATCTTAACATCATTCTCTGCTTGCGCCATAAGCAGATTATCCATTGCAGCTAAAATTATAGTATTGGTCACTATCTTCACCAAGTATTATTATCAAGTTTATTTTCATATTAATGCCATTGTTAATAATTTTACCCACACCATATTATATGTTCTGCTACACATTATATTGGATGGTGGATTATTCAATATTAAACTTTCTTTAGTGGCTTTAAATATGAGTAACTACTTATAAAGTTCTACTTATATGTAAATATCAGTTCAGAAAGAAGTTGTGTAAATAATGTTGAAGAATTAAAACTAATTTTTTAAAAATATACCAAAAAAATCCATAAACCAAGATAATATGTACAATATGATATTTTGAATTAATGACTTAAATATGTATAGAAACAAAGCTATCATAAAGAGGCATAAAAACACTGTTTTCCAGTATACTCCCTTGAACTTTCAAAAATCCAACTTATACACAATACAGTTGTCCCTTGAACAAAGCAGGATTGAACTGTGTTGGTTCACTTATATGCAAATTTTTTCAGTTGACTTTTGCAGTTCAATTGACAGTACAAACCTTCACTTTTCGAGGGTCAACTGGCGGTTAGGAATCTGAGCATTCAAAAGGCTGACTTAAGTTATATAGGAATTTTCGACTGGGAGGCTCTTATAAGCCCCATGTTATTCAATGACTAACTATATTTCTGATTATGCTTAGTCTCTACAAACTGAACATAATTAGGATCCTCACATCAATAGGCAAACTTCACTTCCCACTATTTTAACACTACTGAATAAACTAATAGGATTTAGAGAAGAGCATGAAAACTGCAGAAGGAAAGTGAGCAATCCCTTTAATTTCATTTTCATAGATACTGGTGATACAACCATACAATCTCCAAGATGGGAGATCTAGAAAAAGAAAAAGAAAATCTTCAGAGGCAGGCAACTTATATTTTCTTAAATAGCAACATGTCCAAAATAGCTGTGTAGCTAGGCATGCATTCTAGAAAAATTAGCAGCAGCATAATATGTAGAGCACATAGATACCAGGAAATGTGATGTTTATTCCTACCTCACCTGTTGACCCATCATGGGAGAAGCCAGCTGGTTCCACAGGATGTGTCTCACAGAATAGCACTTGCTTTAGAGATCAGCAACTTCGGGTCTAGGTTTAGTTCTCGGCATGATAGGTCCAAAAACTTGATTTTGTTAATGCTAGCAGATGTGATCAGGCTAAGGCAACCAGCCAAAAACAAGAATGCTAATTATACTGACAGACACAAATGCCAAAAATATCAATGTTTTCTGGTCAGCACATTCCCACCACTTATAGTCTCCAACGGAAGGCTAATTATGTTAGAAGTTTGCCAAGTGACCATGAAATCAGGACAAGAGAGTTGGCTCCTCTTAATGTGTAGTGAACAAGTGACAACTGTCTGAAAAGCCATCCTCACAGAAGGATGTCTCCAGCCAAGAAACCAAAGGCCGTGTCACCTGGATGTGGTATGACACTCCTCACTAAGGTCCAGTTTCCTTTTGCAATACAGTCCTTGGGATATTTATTCCCTGGTCACTTTGATGGGATTTGGGGGCTTTAAAAAACTCATCAGCGATATACTTACAAACAAACTTTTGGGGCGGGCTTCTTCTACAGAATGATAAACTTGTTTGTTTGTTTACTTATTTATTTTTGGCTCTCTCAGAAGATGACTTTTTCTTGACCCAATCTCAAAAATCTGAAAGTACCTTAACTGTTATCTTTTATGTACTAACTTCAAACCTGTTTGAATTATTTCCATTTTAGATTTAATATCACTATTTTATTAAACCTTTAATAAAAATTAAAAGACTGGTTTTTTATTTAGTATGTTATCTTAAAATGTTATCTGAAAATCATTTAAAAAGAGTCCACTTTTTCTGGATTGGATATGCACAGAAAAATACAAATTCTTACAAAATTCATTTCTAATTTTAGAAGTGATTTCATCTAAACCTACTAAAGTGACATTTGCATGAAAAAGTAAATCAACAATTTCATAAGAAAAGAAGTTGCATATTTCTTTAGATTTGTAGATTGCTAAGTGTACCACACACCCACACACACACACACACACATACACACTTGAATGCAGCAAAGCTCATCAACTTAGTCTAGTTGAGCCAATAACAAAATATATATATGCCAAGTGACCGGAATGACCAGTCGCTATGATGCACACTGTGGCCAGCCAACCTCCAGCGGCCCCTCCCCCTCGGCCCTGGTGGGGGCTGGCTGGCCGGACCCCACCCGTGCACAAATTTGTGCACCAGGCCTCTAGTATAAGAATAAGACAGTTGGCCCTAAGAAGTGTTTAAGCCTTCTATTTTAACACTAAACTTCTGAGCTCCTTCTGACCTCCTTGAAAAACCTCTCATTGACAGCTCTGATACCATCACTCTAACTAAACAGGAAAAAAAACCCATGTCTTTGTAAGTGGGGTGGATTAATTAAATGAATGGCCTCAATTAGTGGCCTCTCTTTATCCATAACCTTATAATGTAACTTGGTGCTGTTCCCATCAGTTAGTGGAGCTGATTTCCCCACTTCTTGAACCAGGGATGCCCTTGTGACTTGCTTTGGCCGATAGAAGGGGCCAGTTGTTCCATCAGAGTCCCTATATGTGTGAAAGAACACACACATATTGCCCAACCAATCTCCAAGCTGACCACAGAGGCATGAATGAATGTGCCCAGCAAAATCTGCTGAGCCCAGATAAGCCGTACCATCCAGCCAACCTATATACTCATGAGAAATGATAAATTATTATGGTGTTAAATCCTCAAGTGTTGCAGAGTTATTGTTTTTTTATGCAGCAATAGCTATGTGATACAAAAGGTTTATTTATTATAACATTAATTTTATTTCTTTTCTCTTGGAGAAAATCAGTAACTAGCTAGGTGTTCCTTTTCTCTAAAACTTCAATGTTCTATAAGTTCAGCATTTCTGATTTCAGGAAAAAAATCATAGGAAGCAAATGCAGCTGTTTATGTTTTGCACAAATGGGGCAAGTATGTAGTATCATCACTCTCCCTTATATAGCCATTCTCTCCTATGTACTAATACTCCCCCCTTAGTCTATACAGATTTTCAAATGTTTTATCCTGAGTGATAGCACAGAAGCCTTCCTTTGACATTTCTTCCCTCTTAGGCAGCCTTATTCCTCTTCTTCCTTTATTTACCAAACTCCTATAAAAACTAGCTTTAATTTATACTTGGGCTTTAACTCCTATAATATATAATTTATACCTGGACATCTGCCTCCAATGCTCTACTTAAATAGTCCTTATAAATGGCCCTTGACTTGTCCAGATTTATTTCACCATCTGGTTATCCACTTACTAGACTCCACTGTACCTTTTGAGGATACTAAATCTGATCTCCTACAAATCCTATTCCTTGGCCTTGGTCTGAGACAACACTACTCTGAAGTTGCTTAGAAAAAAGGCAGCTTTATCTGGTAGACTCAGGGGTCTATTCAAGCTCAAAGTCTAGAAGCACAGCCTGACCTCACAAGGCCCTGGGCCTTATCATTCCAGGTCCTATCTCTCAAGTCCTTTCTGCTCTCTGTTGGGACATAGTCTTTCTCTGCATCAGCAGATACACATGGCCAATTCCAGGCCCACACCACTCCAGGCCCAACTTCATATCCCTTCTAATTCAAGCAACTAATGGACTGATTGGCTTTGCCAGATTTCAGTTTATCTTTCTTAGGAGAGAAGATGAATTGGCCCAGTTTGACTAATGTGTCTTAAGCCAGAAGTGAGCAGGGATACATATTCAAATGTTATAATGTCCACATGTGGCATAGGTGTAGAATAGGATGGGCAGATACTATATCCCCAAGACTGTCTCCCTCAAAAACCTTCTGTGGCCCCAGCCAGTTTGGCTCAATGGATAGAGCGTCAGCCTGCAGACTGAAGGGTCCAGGGTTTGGTTCGGGTCAAGGGCCGGTACCTCGGTTGCAGGCTCCTCTTTGGCCTGGGGCCTGGTCAAGGTGCGTACAAGAGGCAACCAATCGATGTGTCTCTAACATCAATGTTTCTCTCTCTCTGTGTTTCTCCCCCTCCCACTCTCTCTAAAAATCAATGGAAAAATATCTTCAGGTGAGGATTTAAAAAACAAAACAAAATCTTCTATGGCTGTTCTTAGCCTACAGTTCCAAGTCTGAATGTCACCCTAAACCTTTCAAGGCCACCATGTTTCATCCCATACAACACAACCTGCTCCATCTCTTCTTTCATTGCAATGGACAAGATACTCCTTGTTCTCAGAATGACTGCAAATTTTATCAATTTGCCCACGGGAGCACTTTTTTTTTTTGAAATGTTGAAATACAACATATCTCTGAGGATCAACACTAATTAATTATCTTCTCTAAAGCATTTATTAATTTTGTTGCTTTAGTTTTTCTTCTACATATCCATAGCATTTTGTTTATGTATTTATATTCTATTTATATTATTGTTATTTTTACTATAATGACTTGCTAAGTTATAATTAATACATATATATTATGGTTTTATAAAGAGGAGGATTATATAATTAAAATAATGTTTAAATTTTTAATTATCTGTGGGGTTTTGCTTTTAATATTTGTCCTTTTAAAAAAAGTTTTTCCCAGAAAAATGCAGGAGGTATTGCAATTAATGCCCATGTGTCCAACAATCAGAAGGAACATTAGTAAATACTTTATGGTTGCCATTTTTAAGAAACAAAACATTATATATAAAGTTGAATTCCTTTGTCATCCTTTTATGTGTCTCTCTCTGCCTCCTTTCTCAGAGGCAACCACTATGAAGAATGTGGTACATGTCATTATACTATAAGCCTTTATCTACATGATTTCTGAATTTTGTATCTTTTAAAGAAATCCCTCCTTTACTCAAGATTATAAAAGATAATGTTATTTTCAGCTATTTTTAATTCTAGTGTATTAGTTAGGACCTCTAGCATTTATTGACCAGTAGGGGATTATGAGCAGCCCTATTTTACTCCTCACTCTAATGGGGATGCTTCTAAAGTTACTATATGTACTGTGGGCTCTTATAAAAAACGCTTTTCAGGTTCAAAAAATTCTATTATGTTTTGTTACTATGCATTTTTGTTTGTTTTTACATGAACAAGTTCGCATATTATCAGGTGCCCATTCAACTCTATTGAGATAGTCACTTTTTTTCCCCTTTCATAATTACTTGTTTCATAGATTTTATTCCTTTATTTATGGGAGCATCTTAAACATCTTTAATTTAAAGTCATTTTGATGATGTACTCTTATTTGTACTTTATTGCTGGTAAATTTCTCTTCCAGTTTTGATTGTTTGGCTGTTTTCCGTGTTAATGATCCTCGGAGTCTTTGGGCAGAGAGTTGTTTCTTTCTCTCCCTCTTTCCTCTGCCTCCTCTTTGGCCTCCACCTGGCCTTCCCCTTCTTGTCCATATTCTGGTCTTTTCTTGGCAGCCCTGGTCTTCCATTCCAATATTGTGGGTACTGCAGACATAGTCACCAAGACAGGGAGGAACCTGGCCCAGGTCCTATACCTTCCTCCTTCTGGCTGCACTGCAAGAACGCAGCAAAAGGAGCAGTTTTCTGGCTCCCTTAGGGCTAAGAGAGAGCACCCACACCCCAGTTTTAGATATTGATTCTGGCCCCAGTTCTCCATCACGCATACAATGCTGTTGAAAGGAATGGCAATGCCATTCATCTCTGACATTTCAGGACCTAGAAACTCCTGGTGTTAGCCTCTGCATTCCACTGTGTGTTTGTATTTGTGTATCTGGAATATGGAAATGACTGCCTTATCATTTTAATTTGTTTTAGCAAATTTGTTTGCATCAGGATGGGTACCTCAAAGATGAACTCAGTGACTTTTCCAGTTTACATTTCTAATTTTTAATTAGATTTTTAGGGTGAAATTGGTTAATGAGATTATATACATTTCAAGTCTACATTTTGATTATACGTGATCTGAATATTGCATTTGTGTGCCCACCACCCAAAGTCAAATCATTTTCCTTCACCATATATTCGACCGTCTTTACCCTTACTGCCCCTTCCACCCCGCTTCCCTCTGGTAACCATCATACTGTTATCTGTTTCTATGAGTTTTGTTGAGTCTTGACAGTACTTTGTATATAATAACTGCTCCAAAAAAGTTTCTGGAATACAAACTACTTCATTATGTTCAAGGGGAAGCTCAGTGAATGCTAATCAGTAATATACTGTGGAGGAAATTCATTCATCAATACAGGCTTGATTTGGATAAATTTTAAATATTTATGTGTTGAGGATTTTAAGATTCCATCCTTGTATACATGATCAGAGTGGCTCTGAAGAGAGAGGCACATTCAAACAATTGCCAGAACAAACAATAACTAAGTACTAGAAGATAAGAGGATGATATAAGAATAGTTGCTGCATCTACAATTCAACCCTAAGGTACCTATTTGATATTTCTTATGTATGTCTTCATTATTATATCTTCAGACTTCTTCCTGTCTGCCTCCACTAATCATTGTTATGGTGAAATGTCTGCAAGTAACTAGCCTATTTGTCTGGGGTTATAGTCTTTAATCACTATCTCATCTCCCAAGCTAAATTAATTTCACCTCTCTTCCACCTCTTATTTTCTTTCCCTTTAGTTCTTATCTCTGTTTAGTGCCAACTTCTTGGACTTGGCACTTAGAATGACCCAGAAGCTACTAAATAGAGCTCTCCACATACAACTTGATAACGTCCATCTTCCAAAAACAGAATCTGATTGCTTTTTTTGAATCTTAAATTATCTTACCTGAGCTTCCAACTCAACGCATTAATCTTGATACTCGCACTGGTTTCTGTTATAGAGTTCCAATCCATAGGCTAATCTTCTTCTCTCATCTTTCTTACACAGGCTCTACTTTCAACCTGGAATGAACTACCACCAAAATAAATAAATTAGGAACATGAGTCAAAAGGTGGGACTCCTACTTTTTCAGCAACAGTCTTAATAATATCGATACCTTGTGTACAGTTACCAATAAGCCAAAGTACCATGCATTGACTTGTGTTAATTTGTTTCACTGTTTACTCAGCATGTAGATAAGGTCATACATGCTACTTTTATTTTACTGTATTTATTATATTCCAATAGTATTTTCAAAATATTTGTGCACTAATCTTCTTCATAGAGGCTTTGGTCAAAATTCATTGACATGTTTCTTTTTCAATATAGTTATATTCCATTTTAAGCCTTGTGATTAAATAGAAAATCACAGTTGTACAATACTGGCTTTTTCCCAATGTCTCTTCGCTGCTTTCCTTCTAAGTATTTCACTCTGTCTTAATATCATCTGTCACCACATTGAGTTATTAGCATAATTTTTCTTATTTTATAAATGGAAAAATAATTATTATTTCTGTGGATTTCCTTTATTTCTACAAAGTCATTAACTGAGTTTCACAGATTTCTGACAATCCAGCCTTGAGAGAACATCCTATCTTAAATAACCAGATATCTGATAGCTAAACAATCAGAGGCATTTTTTTTTTTTGGAGATCAACAAATAAACACATTATAAAGCAATGGTTAATACTATATGTTATTTTTCATCAAATGTAAGTCTCATCTTTAGAAGATGATTTTTAAAATTCTGTAAAACTCTTTTTCTAATAGTAAGTATAAATGTCCTATACCTTGGAAAAAATTACTGATTTTCTTTTCTTTTTGAAATAAAGTTTAAACATAAAAAGCTTATGAGCAAAATAAATGTTAATTCTTCTCCCTCCTTTCATGGCTAATGCTCTCATTCAAATCCTCCCACTCAGGGTGTACGGTTGAGCTCCACTTCAAAATGGGCGTTTGTGTCCCTTATCCAGGAGTGGGCAACCACATCCCAAAAGTATACAAAGATATATGGGCATCTTTCTGGAACATCAGTTTTTCTCTAGCTTTGGCAGGGAAGAGAATTAAATTATTTAGCTGATGACTTAAAACATTCTTTTTATATTAAAATAAACATGGATATATTATAGAGGCAAAATGTGCCTGAATTTTTAAGATAAAAAAGGAGACTTCAAAAATAATCTTGTTCTTCTAGAAAAAAAATTATTTATATCTTCTCTATCCTGGAGAGATAATTTTATTTTTCTAATATTATCTTTTTTGAGAATTTTACCTCCTTTATAATTTCATTTATGCATTCACTTATAACAAAATATTTTTAGCAAGGGTACTAAGCTAGATTGTGGGATATTTGTTCCTTTCACTCAGGTTATTTGTTCCTTTTGATCCAGGTGGAAGCCTAACATTGGCTATGGCATAGAAGGACCTATGGAGTTCTAATGAAATACAGGTTTGTAGCTCAGTGACATGATTGTTATAAACTACTAAGAGGCCTGGTGCATGAATTCGTGCATGGGTGGGGTCCCTCAGCCTGGTCTATCAAGGGGCCCGGCCAAGTGGGGGGAGGGGCCGCAGGAGGTTGGCTGTGGGAGTGCACTGACCACCAGGGGGCAGCTCCTGCATTGAGCGTCTGCCCCCTGGTGATCAGTGCACGTCATAGCCACCTGTCGACCATTCATTCTGGTCGTTTCAGTCGTTCGGTCGTAACAGTCACTTAGGCTTTTATATGTACAGATTCTAGTCAATGTTATACAAATGGATTTTGTAGCAGCTATATTCTTTTCAAAATAAGAAACAAATCAACAACTATTACCATTATAAAATTGTAACATGGTTCATTCGGACTGGACATATCTATGAGGAAAAAAGGAGTGTTTCCCAGTACATGTGGTTTCTTGCCCAGAGGATGAACAATGTCAGAAAAGAAAGATGCTTTCTAATCATATCACCTGGGCACAGACATGTTTGTTTATGTATAAAATCATTACACTGCTGATAAAATCCCTGTGGCCTTGTTTTATTAATGAATACAGGTCAACTTGGGGACTTTTAAAGGAAAGAATAATAATCTAATAACCCCAACTCAATTTATTATTTCCCTCCAAATTCTCTTCTTATTTTTGTCAAATATTGTGTTTTTTTTCATAGTGGAAATCATGAAATCGAGAAATGATGTGTTTTTGCTCTTTCAAATTAATGGTAACTTATATTTCTATGTGTCAGCATGGTTTTCACAGTTGACATTTCTATAGCTCTGCTTTACAAAATTAATTTTATTTCATATTTTCATGAATCAGGATGAGCCACACAGTTGACATTCTTATAGTTCTGCAGTAATCTTCTTTCATAATATTACTTGTTTTGCTCAGCTACCTCCTATTCTTAGACATTTGGGTTTTCTCTGTTAAGTTTTGTTTTTGCAAACATAAATAGCATTACTATAAATATTTCTAAGTAAATAACTTTTTAATATGCTTATTTTCTTAGAGAATGTTTTATAGAGTAGGATTATTATGCCAAATCATACCCAACAGTTTCATAGCTCATCATGTTCTTTTGCCCAGAAACATTAAGACAATTGAAGATAGACCCAGAAACACTTAAAATTTATGTCATTTAAACATTTAAAATATATATCATTCTCAGATCTAACAGATCCAAAAATTGACATTTTATACTTTTTATTTATTTACTAAAATAGGTATATAATGGTATTTTGCTAAAATTTATATATTTACTACATAATTATAGAGCTATGGATTAATCTGTTTGCTCATTTCTTATTTGTCATTCCCTGTCATTGAATGCTCAGTTCACTCCTTTAACCAATTATCAAATGGAATTTTATTGTTAGCTGTTAATAATTTCTCTCAATTATTCACATATTTTAGAACACAAGCTTTTAAAAAATATATATCAAATGTATCAAACACACAGAAATGTATTAAAAATATATAAAACATACCCTTGAAACACCACATATGGGGAGAAATAAAATACAATTGATGTAGCCCCGGCTGGTGCAGCTCAGTTGGTTGGAGCATTAGCCCAAAAACCAAAAGGTCATGGATTCAATTCCTAGTTGGGCATGTGTGGGAGGCAACCAACTCATATTTCGCTCTAATATTAACCTCTTTCTCTCTTTCCCTTCCTTCCCTCTTGCTCCCTTCCTTTCTCTCTAAAATCAATAAAAGCATATCCTCAGATGAGTATTAAAAAGAAGCAACCATCACTTCAAATGTGGTGTTTACTATAATTACACACATTTTTATGCTATTCCTATATGTGTATGTAAACATAAAACATATAAGTTATATTTTGCATGTTTTGAAAATTTAGGTGGCATTTTTAATATAGCATGTTTTAATTTTGCTTTGTTTAATGTTAAAATATATTTAAATGTTATTCATTTTGAAACATGTATATCTAGTGTTTTATTTTAGTAGTTGTATATTATTCTAAATTATTTCATTGTATGTAATTGAAGATTATGTCAACTTCTAATCTTTTTAATTTATAAACCATAACTCAATGAAAATTGTCTTGCATCTTTTTCATACATGTTTATATATATACACATATACTATGTATATACCTAGAATTTAAATGTGTCTGTACATACCTATAAGTGACATGGTTGAGTTTTTATTATCCAATTGCTCTGAAAAATAGTCGTAATTTTTCATCAATCTGTGAATTTTAATTTCCACAATTGCAAGTGATGTTGACCATATTTCTAACATTTTTCAGAACTCTTCCTTTATCACTAGTATGCTATTTCTGTCATCTGACTTCCACATATATGGTTGTACTTAGGGACTCTTTCTTCTGGTTTATTCATATAAGACTCTTTCACCAAACTTTAGCTCTATTATAAGTTTGATATTTGATATGATTACCCTCTTGGTTCTTCAAAAGTTTAATGTCAATTCTTGGCTCTTTGCTCTTCTCTCTGTGTATACACACACACAAACAGACATATTTTAGAATAAGTCTATCAAGTTCTAAAAAAAAATTGTTTTTATTTCATGCATCAATTAGCCACTTTTTCTATTTTGAGTTCTTAGAATGTCTTGGAAACTTGGGGAATAGCATATTGTGGTCAGCTGCTGGGCTGTCTGTTCTCCTATGTGTCTAGGTCTTTAGCTTGCTAAAATTCACAAATTGAGAGGGTGGGCAGCAACCCTTTCCTTCAGCCTCGTTTTGGAACGTGGGAGCCCCACCCCAGCCTGCTCTGGCCATACTACATGAGAACTCTTCAGCCCTTCTACTGTGCTCAGAAACTGAACTCCTTGGCTCCACCTCCTCATTCCATACCTAGAGCAAATTTAGTGGTTGTCTTCATTCCTATTCACTGCTCTGAGTTGCTCTTATAAAGCATTTTACTTGCTTATGAACCTGGATTTTCTTTGGCATTTTTTTCTTTGTCCACTTGTTGCTAAGCATTTGAAACTCAAGGAATACTTCAAAGTATGAACTCAGTGTGCCATTTTGGTGAAGGATAAAATTTTTGTTTTAATTGGGATATAAAAATATCAATTTACTTCTTATTTTGTTACATTTTACTTTATAATTTATCCAACAGGTTTATTCATTTTTTCTATTAAGCTGTTTTCTTTTCGTTTTTTAAAATATATTTTTATTGGTTTCAGAGATGAAGGAAGAGAGAGAGAGATAGAAACATCAATGGTGAGAGAGAATCATTGATCAGCTGCCACCTACACGCCCCACACTGGGGATGGAGCCCACAACCCGAACATGTGTCCTTACCGGGAATCAAATGTGAACTCCTGTTTCATAGGTCGAAGCTCAACCACTGAGCCATGCCAGCCAGGCATTAAGCTCTATTTTTAAATATTCATGTTTATATCCATCTCAGAAACTGAATTAACAATAACTGGATTTTGTATCTGTTTTGTAGGAATTTAGTTGTATTTTTGAGTGTGTGTGTGTTATAATATAGTTCTAGTGTACATGTGACCTTGGGATTATTGCTTTTTTTCTCTGTGCTTCAGTTTCCTTTCTATAAAACATGTATTATAATAATTTCTTCTTCATAGAGTTATTGAGTTAAGGTATATAAATGAGTCACTCACATTAAGTACAACAAATAGTGCTAGACACCTTGTGATTTCCGTACATGTTTGTTATTATTGCTAACTCTGTTAGTTGTCTTCATTTATTCTTTTAAGGCAGAGATATGTTATTTGTCTCATTTTTGTACTTATATTTATTTTCCCATGAAGATTTAATTTTTAAAAAGAAATCTGATGTTCAAGTTGAAAACATTTTTAAGAATCAAATATTTTGCCTTTGCTAATGAAGAGAATCTCTTATTTTCTAGCTTTGTATTACTTATATAAATGAATATAATCTTGTTGAACATGTTTATTCTCATATTTTTACTATTTTGGGGGAATTTAAAAATCTATATTCATATCATGATAATGATAGGTGCAATTTATTACACTCTATGAATAGACACTATAATAGGATTACATATTATCTGTTATTCAGATAATAAAATTTCTCTGTCAGTTAGGATTAGGTTTAACTGTAAAGGCCAAAATTTCAAAAGAATAGTCACCTAACTAAGACAGAAATTAATTTATTTCCCATGTAACTGAAGACTAGAGTTGGGCATCTGAGACTGTATGGCAGCTCCTGAGTTTTTAGGGGTGAGGCTTCTTCAGTCACATCCATCTGCCATCCTCAACACATGGTTTCTACCTCGTGGTTCAAGGTGGTACTAGGAGTAGGGGCCAGCCATCCATTCAAAATCCTTGTTAGGAAATTATTTTATAGCTGATGCCTTTGTAACTGATGGCCCAAGTAGTTAATAGTATTCCCTGGCTAAGCACCAAGTTGATGACTAAACATCAGTAGATGGTGCTCCAGTTTGGTTGTATACTTAAACAAAGAGAACATTCCCTGAACTCCTACTACTTCATCTCATGTATATTGCCTCATCTCATCTTTACAGCAGCCGTTTCAGGTAAAGATTATTATTCCCATTATACAGACAACGAAGTGGAATTTAAGAGATCCAGAATCACAACACTCTCATGTGGTTGATACAGGAGCACTTGAACTTTTAAAATGCATTCTTATACATAGTTACTTCATAAATAATAGGATGGGGTCGCAATAAAAGCTTGAAAACACAGGAATTAATTTAAAATAATTTTTTAAAAATACTACAGGTGACTATTTGTATATGTTTACTACTTAACTGTTGACATAGCTTTGTTGGTTTACTTGTTATATACTGAATGGTTTCTGCATAAAATTCGTATGTTGAAGTCCTAACCCCGAGTACTTCAGAATGTGACTGTATTGAAGACAGAGCCTTTAAAGAGATAATTAAGGTAAAATGAGTTCACATGGGTAGGGCCTAATGTAATTTGATTGTTTGACTTTAGGAAACAAACACGTAGACCAGTGGTTCTCAACCTTGGCTGCACATTAGAATCACCTGGGAATCTTTTAAAAATCCTGATTTCTGGGCCTCATCCTCCGGAAATTCTGTTTCTTTGTTACTAATGTTGTGGCCCCACCCCATAACAAAGAAACAGAATTTCTGGAGGATGAGGCCCAGAAATCAGGATTTTTTAAAGATTCCCAGATGATTCTAATGTGCAGCCAAGGTTGAGAACCACTGACGTAGATCAACTGGAGACCCTGTGAGGACCCAATGAGCCAATTTGCAAGACAAGAAGAGAGTCCTCAGGAGAAACCAACCCTGCTGCTACCTTCTCTACCTATTTTATGTTCCCTCAGTTACATTATTCGATGGATTTCCAGCCTCTGGAACTGTGACAAAATACATTTTTGTTATTTAAGGCACTCAGTCAGTGGTATCTATAATAATAAAAGCGTAATATGCTAATTAGACCAGACATCCTTCCAGACGTCCTTCCAGGATGAAGCCAGGGCTGCAGCGGTTGGATTGAGGCAGCCATTTCTGCTGTGAGGGAGGGATCCAGGCAGCCATGGCTGGGAAGGCCTACTCTTGAACAAATTTTGTGCATCAGGCCTCTAGTTTTGTTATAGTAATCCTGGCAAACTCGTACATTACATTTCATTAAAGTATCAATCCCACTGCAAGAGGTTGGTAAATTCTCTTTGCCTAGGGTCCAGCTCTTTCTTCTGGGGCTTCCAAGTTTTCTTGTAGTGATTTTAAGAAAACTCCCTCTAAGAAAGTTAGGAATAGAATAAACATTCATAAAATGTTTATTCTATGGTAGATACTAATGAGTTACCATTTAATGAGAACTTATTATGTTTCATACACACAGCTAAGCACTTTACGTATATGATTTCATTAAATACTCCACATAAATCTGCAAGTAAAATGATCTGTCCAAAGTTCCTCAGCCAGGAAGTGATGGAACAAGATTTGAAGCCATACACTCTGACTACACTACTTCTATGCTATGCTGCCCCTCCCCACCTGGGCTCATTTTGGGAGGGCCCAGGAGAGTCTCATTGGTGAGCACAGGGCTTTACTTACCCTGCCTCCTCTTCTGTTGCAGAGTTGACATGTCTTCACACTGTGCATGCCTTTACATTGGCCATCCTACTTGCTCTCGTCAATGTTCCTTCTCTGTTCCTTCTTTCACAAAGGTTTTCTTTTACCTGCTGGACTGGGGGAAATGGGCTTTGTTATTTTTTAAAAGATGCATCTTGCATTCAAACTGTTGTTTCCTTGGCAGGAAACATCCTTTACAACATTTGAAATCCTTGAACTCTCTTCTCTCCTGCTACATACTGGTTAGCGTTATTCAAAATTAACAATCTTTTGGAAGTATGATTACCATCTCAGAAAACGTATATCCATCACCATTTTTGGCTCCTTACAGCACCGCCTCTTTTTCAAACATGCAAATTGACTGTACTTTCGCTACACCTTAAGCCACACCCACCAGCCAATCAGAGTGACTATATGCAAATTAACCTAACCAAGATGGCGGCTGGCAGCCACGGAGCTGGAGCGAGCAGGAGGCTTGCTTGCTCCAGTGATGGAGGAAGCCAAGGTTCCCTGCCTGCCGCGGCCTGGCTCTGAGCTCCACTGAAAGCAACAAAGTTTCAAGTATAGAATTTAAATAAACCCCAGATACCTGCTTTCAGCCAGCCATGGCCACAGAGCTGGAGCAAGCAGGAGCTGGCTCTGAGCTCCACTGAAAGCAACAAAGTTTCAATTATAGAAGGTAAACAAACCCCAGATACTTGCTTTCAGCCAGCTGTAGCCACGGAGCTGGCGCTAGCAGGAGTGGGTTGCCCCTGGCGATGGAGGAAGCCAAGATTTCCACAGGCCTCCACTAAAGGCAACAAAGTTTCAATTATAGAAGGTAAATAAATCCCAGAATAAAACAAGAAAAAAGAAAAAAGGAGAGGCTGGGAGCTTACGTCGCCAGGGTACTTGGCCAGCCTGAAAACGACCCTCAGCCCCTCACCCAGACTGGCCAGGCACCCCAGTGGGGACCCCCCCCAAGGGGGTGTGGCCAGCCTGAAAACAGCCATCAGCCCCTCACCCAGGCTGGCCAAACCTCCATGGGGTGAGGGTCCCCACTGGGGTGGACATCCTCTGAGGGGTCCCACACTGCAAGAGGGCATAGGCCGGGCTGAGGGCCCCCCCGAGTGCACAAATTTTTGTGCACCGGGCCTCTAGTTTGTATATAATCCTCACCCTCTCCTGCTTTTGTAAGTTAATTTATGATCCCTAAATTACGTTATCTGGTGTGCTAACAATTATTCCAGAAATAATGATACTATAATACATAATCCACTCCTCAGTCTTCAGAGCTGTATCATATCACTTATTATTTTTGAAAGTGGATGAAAATATCAAATAGCTCAAACTGGTTTACTTTTATGTATGGGAAAAATGACTCAATTTTGTTTTACTATAAACTTTGTTTTTAAAAGTACCATTAAATGCTGATCATATCTTTTATAACTTATATGCACTTAGAATGTGTCTCAGAAGGGCTGTGAACTACATTTCTGAGAAATTTTATGTCAATAGAACAACATGTGACTGGCAAAGCATGCTAATAAAATGGATTCTGTCCCTATTTTAAGTTTTTTAACCCCATTACTACATTGGCAGATATATTCAGACATACCTTAAGCAACATTTCCTCATAAATAACACTCATAAATAACAACTCTAAATCTGGTATAAGAGGCAGCACAGTGTAGTAAAAAGAAGTTTAGCCCAGGGAAACAGACTATCTTGATTCCTGAATGACCTTGGGCAAGACATTTAAATTCTCTGACCCTCAATTTATCCTATAAATTTACAAAATTATAACTGAAATTTTAAAGGCTTTTCTAACTCTACAGTTTATTTGGTATAAACAAACAAAATTTTTTAAATGAGACACTAATACATTATATGCATTTTGAAGAATGAAATATATATTAGTATAGGAAGAAAATAAAGATTACTTGGTAATCAGTTTTATTGATTGCTCTACTGAATTTTAAGGCACACATTGTAAGAGTTAAAATGGTACCTTTTCTTTAGTGAAAATATTCAACTTAACATGCACACTTAATAACTAATCATTAATTGTATGTCTTTTTCCTTAATATATCCCTCAATAATAGAAAAGCAGGCACATTGTAATGACTAATTTTTCTAAACATGCAAATGAACATGTTTTCTCAAGCACTCAGCTAGCTAACATGACATGATGTAAACGTTGGGAAAACAAAGGCTGTTATCAACAATAAAAAAACATTAAAAAGAGTAAACCTATTTCTGCTAGAAGAGAGAACTAGGAATGCACCATATCAAAATGAAAACATATGTGGCAGAATAATATTTGACATATTAACTACCTTTAGGCCATCGCTGCATTTCTGTTCTTGTGTTCCCAGGAACTCCTTTTTAGACTGCTGGATATAGGTCTTTTGTGCTACAGAGACTAGAAACATTAAAATTCTTAGTTTTAGGAGACTAAGCTAGTGGCCTGTACTTGCTGCCTCCTACAACCACATCAAAATTATAACTAAAATACAGAAAAATCATCATCCAGAACCACCTGAAAGCTGGCTGAATGGAAGTACAACAACTAGAGAAATAAAGAAGAAAGCACAGCAACTGGTAGGAAACACAGAGGTGAGGAAAAGGCTGGTCCAGCACCCACGTGGGCCACTTTTTTAATTGGGAGGGAGTGGGAAGAGATTAAACAAAGATCTTATATGTATATTAGAGGCCCGGTGCACAAAAATTTGTGCACTGGGGGGGGGGGGGTCCCCCAGCCCGGCCTGTGCCCTCTCACAGTCTGGGACCCCTCGGGAGATAACGACCTGCTGGCTTAGGCCTGCTCCTGGGTGGCAGAGGGCAGGCCCAATCCCTAAGTGCAGCCCCTGGTCGGGCTCAGAGCAGGGTGGATCAGGAGGTTGTGATGCCACCCTCAGTCACACTCAGGGTAGGGCCGATTGGGGGGGTGGGGCACCGCCCCCTGTCACACTTAAGGCAGGGTCAATGGGGAGGTTGCGGTGCCACCCCCTGTCACGCACAGAGCAGGGCCGATCAGGGGGGTTGGGGCGCTGCTCCCTGTCACTCACAGAGCAGGGCCGATCAGGGGGGTTGGGGCTCTGTACCCTGTCACACACAGAGCAGGGTCGATCAGGGGGTTGGGGAGCTCCCCCCTGTCACTCACAGAGCAGGGCCAATCAGGGGGTTGAGGAGCTCCCCCGCTGTCACTCACAGCGTAGGGCCGGTAGGGGAGTTGGGGCACCGCCCCCTGTCACACACAGAGCAGGGCGGATCAGGGGGTTGGGGTGCTGCACACTGTCACACTCAGGGCAGGGCCAATGGGGAGGTTATGGCTCTACCCTGTCACACACAGAGCAAGGCCCGTGGAGGGGAGTTGGGGCGCCACCCGCTATCACCCACAGAGCAGGGCCGATCAGGGGGTTGGTGCGCTGCACCCTGTCAAACACAGAGCCGCTGGGCAATCAGGGGATTGGGGAGCTCCCCCCTATCAGGCACAGAGCAGGGCAGATAGGGAGGTTGTGGCCCCGCCCCCTGTAACACACAGAGCTGCAGGGCGATCAGGCAATTGGGGAGCTCCCCCCTGTCACTCACAGAGCCGCAGGGCGATCAGGGGATTTGGGCGCTGCCCCCTGTCACACTGATCCCGGTGCCGGGAGCCTCGCTGCTCCGCTGATCCCGGTGCTGGGAGGCATATTACCCTTTTACTATATAGGATAGAGGCCTGGTGCATGGGTTGGGGCCGGCTGGTTTGCCCTGAATGGTGTCCTGGATCAGGGTGGGTCCCCACTGGGGTGCCTGGCCAGTCTGGGTGAGGGGCTGAGGGCTGTTTTCCGGAAGCGGGTGACTGAAGCTCCCAACCGCTCCTTTTTTTCTTTTTCTTTTTTTTTTATTCTGGGCCAGCTTTAGCTCTGAGGCCTCACCTCTGAAAACATCGATACAATGTTGCTAAAGCCCGGCTGAATGAAAGCCGGTTTCTGGAGTTTTGTTTAGCTTCTTATTTGCAACATAGTACATAGTTGCTTAGAGTTGCAACTGAGAGGCCGGCAGCGGCAGGCGGGGAACGTTGGAGTCTGCAGTCACTGAAGCAAGCAAACCTCCCTGTTTGCTTCAGTGTCTGGCTGCCGGCCACCATCTTGGCTGACAGTTAATTTGCATATACTCACTGATTAGCCAATGAAAAGGGTAGTGGTCGTATGCTAATTACCATGTTTCTCTTTTATTAGTGTAGATATGCATTATCTATGGGCACAGACAATATCGTGGCAAAGGCCTGGGCGGGGCGGGAACCGGGTAGAGGGGGCAATGGGGGGAAAAAGAGGGACATCTGTAATAATCTCAACAACAAAGATTTTTTTTAAAAAAAAGTTTTTAGTTTTAGGAGGTGCAAGACAAACAAAATGCTTGGTCCAGGTGTCAGCTAACAGATCACTTGAAGCGCAGTTTTTGTGCATGCTGGAGAGAAGTGCTCCTGAGGCTGGCTGCATGGTGAATCTTAGAAGGGAGTCCTGTGCCCCACTGCTCCCCACTGAAGCCAGTTCAGCTCCAGAAAATGTGCTGGGTGGGTCCAACAAGAGAGTCCCCAGATAATTTGGAGAGCTCAAGGTAGAGATGACTTGTAAGGCTCAGGAATGTCAGGAAAACCAGCCAGAGCGGTGTTGGCAGGTGTAGGCTAACACAAGCTGGGGACAGTTGCATTGAAGGGCATCAGGGAGATCTTAAAGCTTCCCACCACCCTCCCCCAAAGGGGAATGAGTGACAAAAGAGAAGGCTGAGGCACCAAAAGGAGCCTTGGGGTGAGGTGGAGGAAGACTGTACCCAGGGAACTCTGGCTTCCACAGCAGGGCTGCAGACCACTATGCAGGTGTCAACAGTTGTAGTGCCAGTGGGAGGAATGGCCCCAGCGGACCCTTGGAGAGATGGGTGATGGCTCAGAAGATGCCAGCAAAAGAAAGAATAGGCTGAGCACAGCAGAGGCCTTGTGCCACCCCACTCCTGTAGTCCCAGAATCATGACTCCATAGTCAACCTCAAGTGGAATATACCCCCTCAGGAAGAAGGCAAAATCACAAGCTAACTACAGATTAAATCTGAAATACCAGAGAAATAACCAAAATTTATATCATTAGAAAGAATTATGCCTGTAAGTATAGATTAAGGATCATTATTAGAAAAATAATGAAAGTTATACATGTGTACATACCTGCAAATGTGGAATGTAAACAATGTGCTCAATGTTCAAAGACACTTCATGTTGTCTATACATCTTTGGGCCAAAATTTTAGAAACTGACTGCCTATCTTAAGCACAGACCTTTGTCCGATGGTCACAATATCCATGATATAAGGAACATCTATTTTTGGTCAAATCACCATCCTATAGAAAACAGCCCCCCCCTTCCCACTTCCCCATGGGATATATAGCATGTTTACTTATTTGTTCGCTCTTTTTCTCTCTCCACTAGAATGTAGGGTACAGAAGAGCAAGGACTTTGTCAATTTTGTTCACCAGTCCTGGAAGAAGGCCTGACACATAGTAGGCATTTAATAATTATTTCCTGCATTTTAAAATAAATATTACAAATTTCATGTCTCAAATAGAAGTACATGTATGTGTATATGTATACATACATTTATTATGTACATGCACATTTTATGTACACTATGAATTGAATTATGTACATATATCAGTATGTATGTTTATATGGTTTTCCATTTAGATAGACTTACTACTTTTCTTTCGGAGATTCAAGTTGAGCAAAATCATCAAAATAATCATATTTCTCTGCTCTCTTGATATTAGGCCCATCTCTAGAGGAGAGTGAATTTCAGTGAATAAACCAGATACAAATTGTACTTTCTCCCCCACTTCATTGCCCTTGAGATGCATCACTGTCCACTGTTCCAGGGAGAGATGAGACTAGATGTTCCTGTGCATTTCCAGCCCCAGCCCGGCCCCACCTAATCATCAGGGCTACAAGCCTTCATTTGGCCCTCAGATTGTGCTTTGCAGAGCTTGTTTCTCCTTCAAGGTCTGAAGCAGTCTTAACCAGTCTCTGCAGAAATGGATGGGAGGAGGGGACAGGTCATGTGATTGGCCCCAGCCTGCTCTCTTGAGGATGCTCCATTTGGCATCACTGATAATTTTGAGAAAAGTTTAAAAGAAATGTAGCCTGGCTGTCGTGGTTCAGTGATTGAGTGTCGACCTACGAACCAGGACATCACGGTTCAATTCCTGGTCAGGGCACATGCCTGGGTTGCAGGCTCGATCCCCAGTGTGGGGCCTGCAGGAGGCAGCCAATCAATGATTTTCTCTCATCATTGATGTTCCTATCCTTTCCCTCTCCTTTCCTCTCTGAAATCAATTTAAAAATATATATAAAAAATAAATGTAAAGAAAGAGGCCCATTAGTGATTTCAAAGGGAAATCAACACCACTGTTGTTGAATACATAATAATAATGATAATAACAATAATAACAACAACAACTCACACAGTCATGACATGCTTACTGCAGCCCCGGTGCTATACTGAAGTGTTAACATAGGTTTTCCCATGATTCCTCAGAGCCATCCTCTAACACAGTGGTTCTCAACCTTGGCTGCACATTAGAATCACCTGGGAATCTTTTTAAAATACTGATTTCTGGGCCTCATCCTCCAGAAATTCTGTTTCTTTGTTATGGGGTGGGGCCACAACATTAGTAACAAAGAAAGGCATGCCAGCAGCCACCAAAACTGGAAGAGACAAGGAATGGATCCTTCCCTGAAGCCTTTGGAGGGAGCTTGGCTCTGCAACACCTTCATTTGGAGCTAGTGATAGTGATTCTAGGCGTGGGGCACACAGAACTGTGAGAAAATAGATTTCTGTTATGTCAGCCACCAAGTTG